>NC_056727.1:974723008-974903008 GCF_019279795.1 Protopterus annectens | reverse complement strand
TGAATAAAAAGTAAATAAAAAATAAATGCATACTTCCACTCTGCTCGAGTCTCACCATTATCTACTTATTTTGTAAAATTTCAAATCAGCAACGTATCGGTCTCATCTCCCCTCTTCATCATTCACATCATTAACCAGTCTTTTAAATATAAAGGTCACAAATTTTGCATTCAAAAGTGAGTCCTGGATCAGAATAGAAGTATAAAGGCCAGGCCATGACCCAGGTCACCCAAGTCTGATCAGCAGCTTAGGCAACTACTGCAGCAGCTAGGACTGAGGTAGGAGAGATATAATGAGGCATAGCCTATTCACCACTCAGGTGTGGGAAGCATGATATTTTGGGTCATGCACTTTGAGGCTGGCTACCTAATGGACAACGGGGATCATATCAAGGGGTCAGATTAGAAGCAGGAGCAGGGCCACTTAATTACACTGCACACTGAACAATGGGCTTATACAGTGGGTACAGTCTTCAAACGGGGGGGGGGGCAGGGTCACGATTACTTTACATGTGGAGGTACAAAAAGTACAGTTGCGTACACTTATCATAAATGTAGCTGTTAGAGTGTATTCACTGTTGCAGTCATTACATTTGGGTTATCTACTTGCAGGTAGCCCTCAGTCTGCCTGATTAACAAAGTCTTGGGCCTGCGTCGGTTGCTGTCCCTTCTTCCATGACGTCAGGTCATCAGGGGTATAAAACATGCAGCCAATGCTATTACATCAGTTTTTCTTGCCCCAGATGTCAGGTGCCCCCCTAATGGGAAGCAATTAAATATAAAAGTTCAATGATATGCCGCCAACAAAAACGTAAACACACCAAAAAGGCTTTTAAGCATAGTAAAGGAAAGTAGAGGTATAGCCAAAAGAAGTTAGGGGGCTGGAGGGAGGGTAACCAGGACTGCAACAGTGAATACACTCGATTATCTACATTTATGGTAAGTGTACACAACTGTACTATGTTCTCGTGTTTCACTGTTGCAGTCATTACATTTTGGTAGATTCCCAAAGCTATGGTTGGGAGGAGGAATTTAGACAGCATTAGGACCAGCTATAAGGCCCTGCAAGACTGCAGTGGCAAAGCCAGCTCTGGATTTGGAGAAAATTGGCAAATGACAATGCTTGGTGAAAGTATGTACAGAACTCCAGGTAGCAGCTTCTAGGATGTTCCTGGTGGGGACGCCTCTGAGAAAGGCTGTAGAGGTAGATGCAGCCCTGGTGGAGTGAGGTCTGATCCCCTGTGGTATAGGTTTTCCATGGTGCTTATAGCAGAAATGAATGCAATGGCCTATTCATTTAGAAATGGTTTGCTTTGAAATAACCTTCCCCTCTGCCCCTGTAACAAATGCCACCAGTAGTTGCTCAGATTTCCTTTAAGGTTTAGTCCTGTCCAAGTAGAATCTAAGTTGTCTGTGCACAACTAAGGAATGCAGTATCCATTCCCCTTTGTTCTATGGATTGGGAAAGAAGGTTGGCAAATGAATGGACTGATTAAGAGCCACACTGGCTACCACCTTGGGCATGAAGGATGGATTGGTTCTGAGGAACACCCTGTCCGCATGAAAGATAATGAAAGGCTCCACTGCCATAAGGGCCTGTAATTCAGATACCCTTCTAGATGAAGT
This sequence comes from Protopterus annectens, assembly GCF_019279795.1. Classification (NCBI taxonomy): domain Eukaryota; kingdom Metazoa; phylum Chordata; order Ceratodontiformes; family Protopteridae; genus Protopterus; species Protopterus annectens. The sequence goes on along the minus strand of NC_056727.1, from coordinate 974,901,383 downwards.
AACTGCTAAAATGAAAGCTGCTTTCCAAGAAAATAATTTTAAGTCTGCAGTAGCAGCTGGGTCGAAAGGAGGTAGAGTGAGTTTCTCCAAAACAAAGTTAAGGTCCCAGGCTGGGGTTGGAGCTCTCCTGGGTGGTCTCAATTTTTTGGCCCCTCTGAGGAACTGCTTGAGCAGTGAATGAGAGAAGAGGGGAGGTTCTGTGTTATAATGAGCTGAAATGGCTGAGGCATGGATTTTAATGGAGGAAAAAGACAAGCTCTTCTGAAGCATCTCGGTTACGTATTGTAAAATCTGAGATAAATTGGGCGCTGCTGTGATCATCCCTTGAGACTGGTTCCAGGCACAGAATCTTTTCCATTTTTCAGCATAACATTTTCTAGTATTTGGACTCCTTGCCTCTAAAATAATATCCATCACAGGTTTACTGAGGGATGGTAAAGGAGAAATTATGTAATTAGACAGGCTGCAAGGTTCAGTGCTAGAAGCTGAGGGTGCAGAATCTGGTTCTCCTGCTGAAACAGGGAAGGAGTTTGAGGCAAGTGCCACGGGGATAACCGTGACACACTGTGCAGGAAAGTGTACCAGTGCTAGCGTGGCCAGTCTGGAGCAATCAAAATCATCCTTGGTTTGTCCTGTTTGATTTTTAGTAGTACTTTGGAGAGCAGAGGCAGAGGGGGGGGGAGGCATAGACTAATAAGTTTTTCCAGCTGAAGGACAGAGCATCCACTTTCCAGGCTTGTTTTTGGTGAGTCCTTGTGCAAAATTTGTCCAATTGGTAGTTCTGGGGAGAGGCAAACAGGTCTATATCTGGGCTCTCCCATTTGCTTGAGAACATGTTGAAAATCCCTGGTTCCAGTTTCCACTCGTGTGGGTCCATGAGGTTTCTGCTTAGTCAGTCTGCCAGTGTATTTAATTTTTCTGGCAGGAATTGAGCTTGTAGGTGCACTTGGTAGCTCAAGGCTGTGTTCCACAATGCCATGGCTAGTCTGCAGAGGGGGTATGAATGTGTACCCCACTGCTTGTTTATGTACCACATAACAGTGGTGTTGTCCGTCTTTACCATTAGTTGTCCTGGAAGAATGTGGTCCTTGAAGGCTATCAGAGCATTCTGTACAGCTAACATTTCTTTTTGATCGATATGCAGGTGCATTTGACTTGGGTTCCATTCGCCCTGAATGCACTTCCTTGCCAGGTGAGCCCCCCATGCATAGTCTGATGCATATGTTAGGGTTTGGCTGGCAGAGGTGGTGTGAAAGGTCCCTGGTTTTGGTGGCAGGCCTTTGTCCACCAAAGGAACTCGAGGCGTAGGCAAGGTATTATAGCAATCATTGCTTCTAGATCCTGAGAATGTTGACACCACAGGCCTTTTAGATACCACTGTGGTTTCCTCATTTGCAATCTTGCATATGGAATTAGAAGAATGCAGGAGGCCATGAACCCCACAGCTTGCATTATTCGTCTTGCAGATAGCAGGGTTTTTGTGGCTACTTGTTTGAAGTCGGTTGTCAAATGAATTTGTTTCTCTGGTGTGAGATAAGTCATCTGGGAAGTTGTATTCAAACTTGCTCCCAGGAATATAATTTGTTGACAGGGTACCAGGCGTGATTTCTTTTGATTTATGGTGTACCCCAGACAAGTTAGAACCCTTTGTACAAAAGCCAGATGATTCAAAAGTATGTCCTGGCTTTCTTCCTGAATTAGACAATCGTCCAAGTATGGGTATATTTGAATATTTATTTGCCTGCAAAATGCAATAACTGAAGCTAGGCACTTTGTGAATACCCTGGGCACAGTAGACAAGCCAAAGGGCAGTGCAGAGAACTGATGGTGCGTGTAGCCTGCTTTGAAGCATAGGTATCTTCTGCAAGATTCCCTGATTGGGATGTGCAGTTATGCTTCTTTTAAATCTAGCGTTGCCAACCAGGCATCTTTGCCTAGCATAGGACGTAATTGGTGAAGAGTCAGCATCTTGAATTTTGGAATCTCCAAAAAGGTGTTTAGAGTAGACAGGTCCAGGATAGGATGCCATGAATTGTCTTTTCTGGGTACCAAGAAAAGTCACGAGTAGAACCCTTGTCCCTTTTCCTCTTCTGGTACCAGTTGAGTAGCCCCCATGCTTAAGAGAGAAAGTACTTGTTTTTTGGCCTCTGCCCACTGATTTGGGGGTAGGTCCGGCCACCCGCCTTGGTGTTGGAAACGTGTGGAAGAGAAATCTGTATCCCTGGGACACTATATTTAAAACCCATTTGTCCTGGGTAATGAGTTCCCGATTCTTTGCATGAAGAGCAATCTTTCCCCCCAAAGGGGCAGTTGATAAGTGCTTGGAAATTTTAAAAGTCAATGAGACTGTTTACCATAAGGGGGAGTCTTATTATTCCCAGATTTGGAAGTGGAGGCCCCCCACTGCTTAGTTCTGTGTGTCCCCTGAGACTGAAACCTGGGGTTTTTGCTGTGTCTGGGTTTGGCTTGAGAAGACCTGGAAGGGGCTGGAAAGGACCAATTCTTAGAGGGCCAGTGCCTACTAAATCTAGGAGGCTGAACTTGTAAGAAATCTTTAACAGTTTGCATAGATTTAGCTTTATCTTCCATCTTTTTAAGAACTTCCTCAGCCTTGTTGCCAAACAGGCGGCCCTGATTTAAGGAAGCATCCAACAATTTAGCTTTAACATGATCAGGCAAAGATTGCTTCTGAAGCCAAGCATGCCTTCTGAGCACAGATCCAGTAACAGCAGCCCTGCAAGAGGCCTCTAATGAATCAAAACCACATTGCAAAGTATGTTTTCCAACTTGTTCAGCAGAATGCATTAAATCCTGTAATTCTTTATTTTCCACACAGTCAGGAATCAACATCATTTTCTGTTTAAGCAATCCAATAATATGTTGCTGATACTTTAACACATGAAACTGGCAGTTTAAAGCCCTAATGGCCAAGGTTGCAGAAGTGTAAACTTTCTTACCCAATCTATCCAGTGCCCTGGAGTCTCTATCAGAAGGGGTAGGATTTTTAGCAGTAGAAGCCTTAATGCCCTTGGGCCCCTGTGAAATAGTCTCTGGATCAGCAATAGGATTTTTAAAAAGGAACTTGTGGGACTCAGGGACCCTGCAGTATCTGTCTGGTTTTCTGGGAGCAGGAGGCAAGGAATCAGGGGCCAAACTAGATTTCGAAAAAGCATCATCAACAATGTCTACTACAGGAGGAATAGCTAAATGCCTATGCTGAGGTAGGAGAAGGAAATCCCTAAGCCTCTTTTTTTGAATCAGAAAAATCCTGGCTTTCCCAGTGGAAATGCTCCCTTAGAGTATGCAAGGTTTCCCCAAAAGAAAAATCCCCAGGAGGGGAAGCAGAGGGAATGGAGTCCTCTGCATCAGAATCTTCATAAGTAGATAAGGGCAAATCCAGATCATCAGAAGAATCAGAAAAAACAGAATCCTAGTCAGAAGATTCATAATCAACTTCAGTCTGAGGCCTCTTAGAAGGGGGGGGGGGGGGTTGGCTACCCCTGATTAGAGTTATTAGATCTTCAGCCATTCTTATTTTTTTTTAGGCATAGAGGCCTGAGCATGTGGCCTGAGCATTGTTTTTTAGGCATGGCTCGAGATTTAGGCCTAAGTAAAGAAGATGGCGTCAGTTTAATATGCAAATCCATAGGCCTGAATACACCCTCAGAAACCGGTGCCTGCATAGCGGCTCTGGACCCATCCAAGGTAGAGACATCCGCGGGTTCCATAGTTGAAGCGTCTCACGGCATACCGGACTCTGAATGGGTCTCAGTAGAGGTCTGCGAATCAGAAGTATCGGGTATCAGGGGCTGCAAAAACGCCTCACTGCGAACTGGCGACTGGTTTAGGAGAAGTGTTGTCGCCAGTTTTGGACCTCGGCGGCCTGTCTGTCTTTATCTTTGCGTTTTTTTCAGAATCCTGGTAGTCGGATGACTAACCGATGACATTTCTGGATAATTAAACCGAGAACCAAAATAATTAGAGGCGAAAATATGCCGATGACTGATAGTGCGCGGATTAAATAAAGCACAAAACCGACAGCAAGGTACGTCATGGTCAGGGCCTAAGCAAGGAATACAGTACGAATGAAAATCTTTATAAGGTATTTGCTTTCCACGAATAATGCAATTATTAACTTTTACTGACATCGGTAAGGAGCAGGAAAAAGTTTCATCAACGGGGTACTTGGCTTTAGTTGAAGACTTCGGTTTTGAAACTCGAAAATGAAAATTTCAGGAGTCGGCCGACTGGAACTTGCGAACTGCTTCTGCTTCGGGCACCGTACGGCAAGAAAGACTGATGTAATGGCATCGGCTGCATGTTTTATACCCCTGACGTCATGGAAGATGGGAAAGCAACCGATGCAGGGCCAAAGACTTTGTTAATCAGGCCGAATGAGGGCTACCTGCAAGCAGATAACCCAAATGTAATGACTGCAACAGTGAAACACGAAGAACATCACCCACAACACAACAATCGCTTGGATGTGAGCTAGCACGTGCACGGGAAGATAGGTCTTAATGAATAATCTCATCCTTCCAGCACACAGATAATATCCACTCCTGGTCTGCTTGACTCTCTTCTCCACAGAATGAATGGACTGAAGACTTGTTGACCAGGGAAACAAATGAATCTAAAGAGTGGCCAGCAAGGCAGAGCTTAATGATCAATATATGGGAACTGGGTCAAAAAATAAATTAAAAGTACTATCACATACATCTGTAACATCTACAAATCTTCAATAAAATGGATTGGTTTATATTAGAGGAGCACTCTCCAACTCACTATGCTCAGCTTTCTACGGTTCTGGTTAATCACCCATCATTCCAAATTACTACCTTCTAGACTATTTCAGATTTTTCAGCTTTTATCATTCCATTCAGGATACCATTTATACTGGAATCTGGCACTTCTTTTCCCCTGTTTCATTCACTGCTACCATCTCCATACCTCCCAAAACTGGCTTGTCCTCCCTCTGTCTCAAACTGCTTCTTTTACTGGTATTTCTTGCTCCAAGTACCTAGCTATCTTAACAGTCTTTTCACCATGTTTTGCCTTCACTGTGCACTCCAATTATCAAAAATCTACCGTCTTCAATGGCAAAAGTCCTCCTGTCACTTCCTCGTCAATGGAACTCACCACCTGTGAATTAAAACTTACAGTCTTATCACTTCCTCAGTAAAAAACTTACACAACTCGATTACCAATACTTTAAGGATGGACATAAATATGTGCAGATGTAGTTGGAATAGTTACATATCAGTGATTGACATCTTAGAAAGTAATTTCCATCTTGTAACAAAATTTGTGATTGTGAAATAATACAATACTGAAATTTTGGTGCATTTAATACTCAAGGAAATTATCTAGCATGGTGGATAAAATGGCCCTTACACAATGAAAATGTCTATTTTACTGTCTGATGGACCATCACTGCAGATATAGGTCATCTCTGCATGGAAATATGTACATTTCAGTGTTGACTATGTACATTCAACTGCAACAGTAAATATATGCAAAGCAATAGTGAAGGAAACAGCCCTCTGAGCAAATATCTTCTGTGCCCTATCAACACACACATGTGGGTACACATGGACATGCACCCAGAGAGATGGCCTAATACATTCAGTTAATGGCAGGGAAAATAAGGCTTTGCTCTCTATTCTCCATCTGGCAATTACTCACAGGTTGACAATGAACATAGCTCTCAACCTCTTAGCACAAAAAATCTGAACCAAGCCAAAAATAAATAAATGGGGGGGGGGCCCCAAAACAGGGTACAAATTTTAAATATCGCACTTATAAACTGAGAAAGTTGCTAGAATAAAAGCTTTTACATTGAAGAATATGAAGTCTGAAACTGAAAAACCTATCACTGTTTAGTGAAATTAGTCTTCACTGATTTACCACAAAAATCCAGAAAACCACAAATGTTACGAGGAACAGACCAAAAATATTAGGCAAAAAGCTGAAGACACTGCGAAAATATGGACAGCTGAGAGGTAAGACAATAGGATGCCCAGGAAAATTAACGTTCATCTAAGCAGTGCTTGCACAAGCACCTACAAAATTAGAAGGGTAATAAAATGGTCATTAAAGGGGAACAACAAAAGATTTTCTAATATTTGGAATGCTGACCTAGGAAACAATACAAACGTATAATACAGGCTAGAGAACAACGAAGACTGTTTGTGTAGATATATATAGTAGTTCTGGTTACGATAAGCACCTGCCTTGTCCTGTGGCAGGAAAGTGAATCCTTCTTCACAGATGCTGATCAATAATATGTACTGACATTTGTGGTGCACAAAGAAAGTACAGTTGCATACACTTGCCATAAATGTAGATGTTCGAGAGTATTCACTGTTGCAGTCCTAACAAATGGGTAATCCAGCTCCTGGTAGCCCTCGATCAGCCAGAATACCAAAGGTAAGTAAAAATGACATCGTCTGCCATCGGTTGTAAAGGACGTCAGGGCGTCCAATACAAAAGGAGCTAGCAGACGTCACTTCCTCAGTCTTTCTTGCATTAACAGTCAGAAGCCCCCAGAAAAAAGGCTAAGCCAAATGCCAATTTGGCAAATAATATCCAATTCAGCCTGTACCTCAGGAAAAAAGAATAGGAGAGGACCAAAAAGGGGGAAGGAGGGAGGAAAACCAGGACTGCAACAATGAATACACTCGAACATCTACATTTATGGTAAGTTTACACAACTGCACTATGTTCATCGTGTTTCACTGTTGCAGTCCTAACAAATGGGTTGCTTTCCAAAGCTCAGTGAAAAGCGAGGAGGAACCAATAGAATCCAGGGTTGGAGATAATGCCCTGCAACACAGCAGTGGCAAACCCTGCCCTGGCTCTGGAAAACAGAGGCAAATTATAATGTTTTGTGAAAGTGTGAACAGAAGACCATGTGGCAACCTCCAAAATATCTTTAGTAGGTACACCCCTTAAAAAGGCTGCAGAAGTGGAAGCTGCTCTACTTGACTGGATCCTAACCCCTTGAGGAGGAACCTTGCCATGAAAAGAATAACAAAAGTTGATGCAATGTGCAGTCCACTTGGAAATGGTTTGCTTAGGAATAGCCTTGCCCTGAGCTCCAGGGGCAAAACTGACCAATACCTGAGCTGATTTTCGAAGGTCTTTACTCCTGTCCAGGTAAAACCTGAGCTGTCTGTGCACATCAAGAGAATACAGGATCTTTTCACCTTTATTTTGAGGATTAGGAAAGAAGGTAGGAATGTGTATGGACTGATTAAGAGTCAAGTTAGAAGCCACCTTAGGCATAAAGGAGGGATTGGTTCTCAAAGAGACCCTGTCTGGATGGAAAATAATAAAAGGCTCCACAGCCATCAAAGCCTGCAGCTCTGAAACCCTCCTTGCTGAAGTTATAGCCAAGAGGAAGGCAGTCTTCCAAGACAGAAACCTAAAAATTGCAGTGGCAGCTGACGCAAAAGGAGGAAGAGTGAGTTTCTCTAGAACAAAATTAAGATCCTAGGCTGGAGTAGGTGCCCTTCTGGGAGGTTTTAAGTTGCAAGCACTTCTGAGAAACATTTTCATCAGGGAATGAGAGAAAATGGGTTGTTCAAGAGAACAATGAGCCAAAATTGCTGAAGCATGGAGCTTGATAGAAAAAAAAGAAAGACCACCCTGAAGCAATTCAGCCATGTATTCCAAGATCAGAGGAAGAGTAGGCTGAAAAGAAAAATTCCCCTCTAGCCTGCATCCAATGAGAGAGCCTTTCCTATTGGCCAGCGTAGGATTTCCTAGTGCTAGGCCTACTGGCTTCCCTTCAGTACATCAACCACCTGCTAGGAAAGGGAAGAAGATAAGGAAGGAGCCATACTATGAGCCATGCTGCCAAATGAAGGGATTGAAGATGAGGATGCAGAATGATTCCCCTTTCCTGAACCAAAAGATCTCGTTTCAGAGGAAGATGCCAAGGAGGAAATTGGGAGAGACTGCGAAGTAGTGGATACCAATGCTGTCTGGTCCAGTCCGGATCTATGAGAATAGTCCTTGGTCATTTGTCCCTGATCTTCAACAACACTCTGGGAAGAAGGGGAAGGCATAAACTGATGGCAACGTCCAAGGAAAGGATAGAGCATCCACTCTCCAGGCCCTGCTGTGATGCTGTCTGGTGCAAAAGAGAGGTAGAAGATGATTGTCCGGAGAGGAGAAAAGACCCACCTGAGGTGTGCCCCAACATTGAATGATGCTGTAAAAAACTGCTCTGTACAGCTGCAACTCGTGAGGATCCAGGGTTCGCCTGCTCAACTGGTCTGCCAAAACACTGAGCCTTCCTGGAAGGAACTGAGCTAGGAGATGCAGGTCCAGGTATGTTGCCATGGACCAAAGATTCATGTTTCGTCTGCACAGGGGATAAGAGTCAGTCCCTCCCTGCTTGTTGATGTACCACATGACTGTGGTGTTGTCTGTTCTGACAAGCAGAAAGGAGCTTGAAGGCTAGTAAGGCCTGTTGAACTGCAATCAACTCCTTTAGATTTGTGTGCAGGTGCATCTGCTGGGCGTTCCACCGTCCCTGTATGCATCTGCCATCCAGGTGTGCTCCCCAGGTGTAGTCCAATGTGTCTGTAGTCATAACTTGAGTGGCAGGAGGTGTCCAAAAGGGCATACCCTTGTTTCACAGACAGGCTGTTGCCCACCATAGAAACTCAATCTGCAGAGATGGAAGCAGATGGATCATCATATCCAGGTCGTGTGTGTATTGACACCAAATGTTCTTGAGGTACCATTGCAATTTCCTCATATGCAGTCTTGCATATGGAATCATGAGAATACAAGATGCCATGAATCCCAGAGCCTGCAGGTATTTCCTTTTAGGGAGCTGGGACAGGCTTGCCAAGCCCTTGAAGAAAACTGAAAGAGTTGTCTGCTTCTCCTGGGTGAGATATATCATCTGGGCGGCTGTGTTCAGACTCACTCCCAGGAATGTTATCTCCTTGCATGGTACCATTTTTGATTTTTCCTCACTGACAGTGTAACCCAGGGAAGAGAGAAGAGTCTTTACGAATTCCAGATCCTTTAGTAGCTGCTCCTGAGAACCTGCTTGAATCAGACAGTCTCCCAAGTATGGGTAAATCTGAATTTTCTTCTGCCTGCAAAAAGCAGTGACTGGAGCCAGGCACTTCGTGAAGACTCTGGGAGCAGTAGACAAGCCAAAGGGCAGCACAGAGAATTGATAATGTTGCTTGCCCACTCTGAAACGAAGATACTGCCTGCAACTTTCCCTGATAGGGATGTGCAGACAAGCCTCTTTGAGATCCAAGGATACCAGCCAGGAATCCTTTTCTAGCACTGGTAGCAACTGATGCAGAGTGAGCATTTTGAGCTTTGGAATTACTAGAAAAGAGTTCAGAATGGAAAGATCAAGGATAGGACGCCAGGCGCCTTCTTTTTTTGGAACTAGGAAAAGCCTGGAATAAAAGCCCTGGCCTACCTGCTGAGCAGGAACTGAATCTATTGCTCCCAGATGAAACAAAGACAAAATTTGTTTTTCTACTATGCCTTTTGGTTTGGAGGAACGTCTGGGAATCCCTTGGGAGCTGGAAAGGTGCGGAAAGAAAACTTGTGCTCCTGAGACACCGTCCTGAGCACCCATTTGTCGTTTGTGATAGCGGCCCAGCCATCTGAAAAAAGAGCCAACCTTCCCCCTAAAGGACTATCCAGGCAAGCAAGAATGGGCAGAAGTTGTAAAAGGTCTTTGAGAGTGTTTTGACTGAGATGTAGGCTTGGAACTTCCCGCCTTAGAAGTGGCAGCCTGCCACCGCCTAGACCTTTGAGGGGTAGCTGTCTGCTCCCTAGAAGATTTGTAACCCTTAGTCCAGGAAGGGTTCTGTCTGCTGGTATCAGGAAAGGTCCAACTCTTGGAAGGGTAATTCCTGCTAAAGCGAGGGGGTTGAACTTGCAGAAAATCTTTAACAGTTTGCGTGGACGTGGCCTTATCCTCCATCTTCTTAAGCACCTCCTCAGCTTTGCTGCCAAAAAGATTGTCTTTATGCAAAGGTACATCCAAAAGCTTAGTCTTGACAGGTTCTGGAAGAGGCTGTTCTCTGAGCCAAGCGTGCCTTCCAATAACAGATCCAGTAGCCTTAGCCTTACTGGAGGACTAAAGGATGTCAAGACCACAATGCAAAGAATGCTTATTGACCAGAGTGGCTGAATTCAACAACTCCTGCATGTCTTTACTCTCTGCCAAAAGAGGTACATTTGCGATCTTAGACTTAATAGCCTCCAAGGTGTGCTATTGGTACTTCAGCATATGAATAAGACAATTGGTAGCCCTAACAGATAGGGTTGGCAGAGGTATAAACTTTCTTGCCCCACCTATCTAGATTCCTAGATTCCCTGTCCAAAGGAACAGGATTCCTGGTAGTAGTGGCCTTAACCCCTTTAGGGCCCTGAGAAATAACCTCTGGATCTGCCAACGGATTCCTAAAAAGAAATAGATGAGAATTAGGGACTCTGTAGTACCAGTCAGTTTTCCTGGGAGCAAGGGGAACCATATTTGGAGACAAGGAATTTTCCAGAAAAACATCAACAACTTCCAACACAGGGAGGAACAGCAGGAGGCTTATGCTGAGGTAAATCAAGAAATTCCCTAATCCATTTCTTAGATTGGGGATAATCCTGGCTTTCCCATTTAAAATATTCCCTGAGGGTATTTAAAGTGTCACCAACAGAGAAATCCTCAGGAGGAGAAGCCGAGGGGGTGGACTCCTCTGCATCTGAATCCTCAAAGGGAGAAAAAGCCCGAGAAAATTCCTCTTCATCAGCAGAAATGTTGGAAGAAACAAATCCTGAACATAGAAACATCCCTACTCCTTTTAGGAGGGTGAGGCTGAGAACCCCTGATAAGAGTTAATAAATCATTAGCCATTTTAACCATCTGGGATTGAGGAGAACTAGAAGGAACTGGAGCCTGCCTTTTCACAAGCTTACGAATGGAAGGCTTACCTGCAAGCCTGAAGGACTCAGGAGGGCTGGCAACCGCCGAAGCAGGAGGAGAAGGAAGAAGTTTGTGGTCCGATCGCAAAATGGAGGCCTCGGATCCTGGAGTCAGCTTAATGGTACTGGCTCCAGCAGAAGAGGCGACCTGTGACAGGTCAGAAGACAAAATGGAGGCCAAAGGCCTAAGGGACTCTGACTAGAGCAAGGCCTGCGGTTGTACATCTGTGGACTGCAGGGACTGCAAAAGAGTCTCACTGGCTCCCGCCTGACTGACGACTAACTTAACCTCATCTGAGGACTTAGTTTTCTGAGGCCTGTCACGGTCCTTGTCCTTACGCTTTTTTGGAATATCCGAAGCCTGAAGACTGGCGGACGCCATACCAACAAACTTAGGCCAAACTCCAAAATCCCTAGCCAAAATCTTAACCAGACGATGGATAGTATGTGGATTAAAGGAGGCACAGAGATCACAATTGGGAATCTCGTGGTCAAGGCCTAAACAGATAATGCAATAGGAATGAAAATCTCTATGGGGAATCTGCTTTCCACATGCAAGGCAATTATTAACCTTTTCTGACATTCGTTAAGGCAATTGGGAATATCGTGGTCAAGGCCTACACAGATAATGCAATAGGAATGAAAATCTCTATGGGGAATCTGCTTTCCACACGTAAGGCAATTATTAACTTTTTCTGACATTCGTTAAGGCAAGAAACGAGGATCCCCAACTAGGTACTTAGCTGTAGTAGACTTCAACTCTTGCAGTCAGAAACCAAACAAAGGTAATCTGCCGACCGGCACTTGTGCAAGAAAAGCTTCTGCTTCGGGCTCAGAGGCAAAGAAGACTGAGGAAGTGACGTTGGCTGCCTCCTTTTGTATCGGACGCCCTGACATCCTTTACAACCAACACCAGCCGATGTCATTTTTACTTACCTTTGGTATTCTGGCCGATCGAGGGCTACCGGGAGCCGGATAACCCACTTGTTAGGACTGCTACAGTGAAACATGATGAACATCAAGGCAACAATGACTAGACTATATTTACACATTTAGAACTCCTGCTTCCCTCTCTGGCTGGACAAGCTCTTATTTCCAAAACGCAATATTTAAAGCATCTAATGAACTTCACATTTCTAGTAAAAAATAATGCAACTGCCGCCAATAATTTCAGCACAGGTAAGGAAACACAATGCAGCACACAGAAACAACTCATTTCACTTAACCAGGCAGTGTATAAAAAGTACAGGTGTGTACACTTACCATAAATGTAGATGTTAGAGTATTCACTATTGCAGTCCTTATAAAATGGGTTATCTGGCCTCTGGTAGCTTGCAGTTGGCCAGAACACCAAAGTCCTTGGTATATGACGAGGGCTGCCTTCAGATTAAGCCCGATGTCAGGACATCTGGTATAAAGGAAGGCAGCCGACGCCATTCCCACAGTTTTTCTTGCCTATACTGTCAGGAGCCCCCCAAAAGGGTTAGACCAGGAAAAGAAAAAAATCCAGTCTGTGCCCTAGGAAAAAAGGGGCATTGAAGGGGGGAAACTAGGACTGCAACAGTGAATACAGTCGAACATCTACATTTATGGTAAGTGTAACACAATACTATGTCCATCGTGTTTCACTGTTGCAGTCCTTACAAAATGGGGTGATTCCCAAAGCCCAGGAAAGAAAAATAAAAGGGAGGAGGAACAACCACTGTTTAAGGGTTGGTAAGGATGCCCTGCAACACTGCAGTGGCAAAACCAGCCCTAGACTAAGAAAACAAGGGTAAATTGTAATGTTTAGTGAAAGTGTGGACACAAGTCCAAGTAGCTGCTTCCAGTATGTCCTTAGTAGGTACACCTCTTAAAAAGGCTGCTGAGATAGAGGCTGCTCTAGTAGAATGGGACCTAATACACTGTGGAGGAACCTTGCCATGCTGTAAATAACAAAAGTGAATACAATGAGCAAGCCACTTACAAATGGTCTGTTAAGAAATAGCTTTGCCCTGAGCTCCGGGAGCAAAACTGACCAACAACTGATCCGACTTTTGAAAAGATTTAGTCCTGTCCAGGTAAAATCTATGTTGTCTATGCAGATCCAGGGAATACAGTAACCTCTCCCCTTTATTCTGAGGATTAGGAAAGAAGGTAGGCACGTGGATAGACTGGTTAAGAGTCAGGCTGGAAACCACCTTAGGCATAAAGGAGGGATTAGTTCGAAGAGAAACCCGATCCACATGGAAGATCATAAAAGGCTCTAACTGCCACTAAGGCCTGCAGCTCAGAAACTCTTCTAGCTGAAGTAATAGCCAAGAGAAAGGCAGTTTTCCAGGAGAGAAACTTCAAATCTGCTGAGGCAGCTGGTTCAAAGGGAGGCAGAGTAAGTTTCTCAAGCACAAAATTAAGATCCCAAGCAGGAGTAGGTGCCCTTCTGGGAGGTTTTAAATTGCTAGCTCCCCTGAGGAACTGTTTCATCAAGGGATGAGAGAAAATGGGTTGCTCAAAAGAACAATGAGCATAAATAGCTGAAGCATGAATCTTGATAGAAGAAAAAGAAAGAAAGTGCACCATTAAGCAAGCCTGCCAGATAGTCCAGAATAAGAGGAAGAGAAGGTTGAGAAGGGTCTTCCCCTCTAGTCTGCATCCAAATGGAGAATCTTTTCCACTTATCTGCATAAGACTTCCTAGTGCCAGGCCTCCTGGCCTCACGAAGGACCTCAACCACTTGTTGGGAAAGGTATAAATTATAGTCTCATGCTTTGTCTGTACAGGGGGTAAGAGGAGATGCAGGTCCAGGGATGCTGCCATGGACCACATGGACCAAAGATTCATGGTTTGTCTGCACAGGGGATAAGAGCGAGTCCCTCCCTGCTTGTTGATGTACCACATGATTGTGGTGTTACCTGTCCTGACTAGAAGAGTAACAGGAGAGAGAAGATGCTTAAAAGCCATCTATGCCTGCTGGACTGCCATCAATTCCTTCAGATTTATGTGCAAATGAACCTGTTGATAGTTCCAAGTCCCCTGAATGCATCTGCCCTTTAGATGTGCTTCCCAAGCGTAGTCCGAGGCATCTGTGGTGAGAGTCTGGCTGGCAGGAGGTTGACAGAAAGGCAGGCCTTTGTTCTGTGCACAGGCCGTTGCCCACCAAAGGGACTCCGTCTGTAGGCAGGGAATCAGAGGAAGTATCAAGTCTACATTTTGAGTGTGTTGACACCAAAGGTTTTTGAGGTACCATTGTATTTTCCTCATATGCAGTCTGTCATATGGAATCAACAGAACACATAAAGCCATGATTCCCAGGGTTTGAATGAATTGCCTTGCAGACAGCTGGGTCATGCTTGCCAAATTCTTGAAATAATTCAAAAGATCTATTTGTTTCTCCTAAGGGAGGAATACCATCTGGGCGGTTGTGTTCAGACTCGCTCCCAGGAATACAATCACCCTGGTGGGTACCAATTTTGACTTCTTTTCATTGATAGTGCCCAAAGAGGTGATAAGGTTCTTTACAAAGTCCAAGTCCTTTAGAAGTTGCTCTGGAGAGTTTGCCTGAATAAGGCAGATGTCCAAGTAAGCGTAAATTTGAAAGCAATAACTGGAGCTAGGCATTTTGTAAATACTCTGGGAGCAGTAGATAAGCCAAAGGGCAGTGCAGAGAATTGGAAGTGCCTGTTCCCCGTCCTGAAGCGAAAGAACTGCCTGCAGCTTTCCCTTATTGGGATGTGCAGATAAGCTTCTTTGAGATCCACAGTCACCAGCTAGGAATCCTTAGCCAGCATTGGCAGTAACTGCTGAAGAGTGAGCATTTTGAACTTCGGAATCACCAGAAAATTGTTTAGAATGGACAAATCCAAAATAGGGCAACAGGTCCCCCCTTTTTTGGGAACCAGGAAAAGTCTTGAGTAGAAACCTTGGCCTATCTGTAGTGCAGGAACTGGCTCTATTGTTCCCAGGGTTAGCAAAGAAGACACTTGATTTTCTGCTTCTGCCCTTTGAAGAGGGGGAATATCTGGGTATCCTTGGAAAATAGGGAAGGTGTGAAAGGAGAACTTGTAGCCTTGGGATACTATTTTGAGCACCCATTTGTCATCTCTGAAGGTGTACCAGACATCTGCAAAAAGGGCCAACCTTCCCCCCAAAAGAAACCCTGGGCCCGCAGAGGAAGGTCAGAGTCATTGAGAATGTTCTGCTTTAGGAAGTTTGCTTAGAACTCCCCGATTATGAACAGGAAGCCCGCCAGTGCTTAGCCTTTTGCTGGGTGAAAGTCTGTCCCCTTGAAGACCTGTAACCCCTAGGCCTAGTGTGACCCTGTTTACTAGGGTCAGGAAAAGTCCAATTCTTAAAAGGGTAATGTCTACTAAAACAAGGAGGCCGAACTTGGAGAAAGTCCTTAACAGTTTGCATAGAGTTGGCCTTATCCTCCAACTTTTTCAACACCTCTTCTGCTTTGCTGCCAAAAAGATTGTCCTTGTGCAAAGATATATCCAGTAATTTTGATTTGACAGGTTCAGAAAGGGGCTGTTCCCTGAGCTAAGCATGTCTTCTAATAACAGAACGAGTGGCAGCTGCCCTGCAAGAAGCCTCCATAGTGTCGAAACCACAATGTAGAGAATGTTTAGTGATAAGAGTGGCAGAATTCAATAAATCTTGCAAGTCCATACTCTCCATCAGGGAAGGAACACCAGCAATTTTAGCCTTAATGGCCTCCAAAATATGCTGCTGATACTAAAGCATGTGAAAAAGACAATTAACAGACCTAATAGCCAGGGTGGAAGAAGTATAAACCTTTTTACCCCATCTATCCAAGGCCTTAGATTCCATGTCAGAAGGAATAGGATTTTTAGCAACCACAGCTTTAACACCTTTAAGGCCCTGAGAAATAATCTCTGGATCAGCAGTAGGATTCTTGAAAAGGAACTGATGAGAATCAGGAACTCTATAATATCAGTCAGGCTTTCTGGGAGCAGGAGGAACAGAATTAGGAGTCAAAGAATTCTCCATGAAAACATCATCAACAACTTCCAAAACCAGAGAGATAGCCAAAGGCTTATGCTGTGGCAAATCCAAGAATTCCCTAATCTGTTCTTATACTGTGGGTAATCCTGACTTTCCCATTTGAAATGCTCCCAAGAGTATTCAGAGTATCTCCAAAAGAAAAATCTTCGGGAGGGGAGGCAGAAGGGATGGAGTCTTCTGCATCAGAATCCTCAAAACTAGAAAAAAGTTGAGAGTTTTCCACTTCATCAGCAGAGTTACTGGAAACCTCAGAGTCTGAGGCAGACAAAACTTCTGGGGACAATTCCCTAGACCTCTTAGATGGAGGTGGCTGAGAGCCCCTGATAAGGGTTAAGAGATCACTAGGGATTTTAAATCATCTGAGACAGAGGCATTTGAGGGGAGGCTGGCGCCTGATTTGGAGTAGATTTTCGGCTGGAAGGCCTGCTACAAAGCCGGAGGGATTCAGGAGGCCTAGCCACTGCAGTAGTCTGAACCAAGGTCGGCGGTCTGGATCTGGTCTCCGGGCAGAGAAAAGAGGCCTTAGAAGCCAGTGCCTGCTTAGCGGCTCCAGATCCATCAGAGGCGACGACTAGCGGAGGGTCAGAAGACGAAGTGGAAGCCTGCGGTATGGAGGACTCAGAAAAGGTCTCCGCAGACAATGTTACTGAACAGTCGTGGACTGCAGAGGCAATGAAAGTGCCTCAATGACTACCACTGGGCTGACAACCAACTTAACAGGGATGTCGTCGGCTAATTTGACCCTAGGCCTGTCACGGTCCTTATCCTTGTGCTTCTTAGGAACATCTGAAGCATCTGAAGTTGGGAGACCAGAAGATGCCATACTGACGAACTTAAGCCAAACTCTGAAATACTTGAACAAAATCCTAGTTCTACGGCATATGGTATGCTGGTTGAAAGAAACGGAGAACACAATTAGGGAAATCGTTCTCAAAGCCCAAACAAGTGATACCAGAGGAATGTAAATCACGGTGTGAAATCTGTTTTCCACAGTCATTAACTTTCTCTGACATTCGTTAAAGCAAGAAAAGAGGGTCCCCAACGGGGTACTTATCTGAGGATGTCTTCAACTAACCAGTCGGAATACAAAATAAGGTACTCGGCCGACCGGCACTCGTGCAAAATGCTTCTGCTTTGGGCTCCACGGCAAGAAAGACTGAGGAAATGGCGTTGGCTGCCTTCCTTTATACCCGACGTCCTGACGTCGGGCTTAATCTGAAGGCAGCAGATGTCATATACCAAGGACTTTGGTATTCTGGCCGACTGTGGGCTACCAGAGGCTGGATGACGCACTTTGTAAGGACTGCAACAGTGAAACACAATGAACATCAAGGTCCCAGAGACTAAAAATTAAGTACTCCAAAGTCATTCTATTACCCAAAGGACCTGTTCCTACACAAACAAATTGAAGGTATACCAACAATTAGATTAATGTAATGAAAATAATCAAACAGTAAAATACTGTACCTTTTCTGCAAATGTAAAAATCTTTCTCTGATCAACTCCTCCAAACTGAGCATCTACCTTCAGGTATTCTTCATCCAGGGCCTACAGAAAAGGAAACCGTTACAGCAGCCACATCAGAGGCCAAAAGAAAGGAATGCACTAATGACAAAGTACCATTTCCATTCTGTACTAAGAATGTGGAATAAATCCATTTAAAAAAGAAAAGCAGTGCAATCCCCCTGACAGAACACATGTTAGGTGAGCGCAGAGCACACCGTTTCAGGTTTAAAAAAAAGCAGCAGTCATTACTTCTACACAACATGGATGGCAACCCATCTGCTGTACAAACAGATTCAATAAATATGCCTGAGAGTGAAACAGAGATCAAAAATGTAGGCTCATGGTGATATTACATGAAAAGAGGTCCAGAATCTCGCACTACACCAGCAATTTCAATTCTTCAGAGAAAACATATGATAGTTTGGCAGCAAAATGATCTCAGGACTACATAGGTCAACTAGTGCAATTTAAATGTCTGGACTGACTGGCTGATGCACAAAGTAGCAAAACGGCAGATGGCAGATAGAATTTTTTTACTTATTATATATTTAACCTAGGTTAGCAGCAATGCCAAGGTCCTTTTACACAAGCGATCCGGCTTAAAAAGCTGAGGTTGTAGAAAAGCATCAAAATTAAGTATATACAGCTCACAGTACAAAAGGAAACAAGGAGTTGAAGAACTGGCAAATGAAATATTACAAATAAATCTGATGTGTGCCAGCCTAACTTTAACAGTTAGGTCTGGAGTGAGTGAGAGGAACAGCTACAGGAGAGGCAGATGCTTAGAGAGACTAAAGAAAAATACACATTTTGTACAATGTTTGTAAAACAAACATTTATGCTGTCAGGTGGTAGTGGTGGTGGGGAGAATGGAAAATGAAAAGCTGGCCTACAAGATCAGGAATGGAATTGTGTGAAAAAAGGGTATAGGCAAAGGTGTACAGGGTATGGAGAACCAATATAACAGACCAAGAGCAAACAGTATATACATACATAAAATACATACAAACATGGACATTGTATATGAAATGCATATACATGTCATACATCTTTGTGCGTTTAAAATCCATAATGTATACACATTGTGTCAGTGGCACAAAAGGTAGCACTCTCTTCTCTTGTGCAGAAAGCTGTGGGTTTTATTGCTGACTGAATGCTGACACTGCAGTGCAGAATTTTGGGGGGGGGGGTTGCATTCTTGAGTGAGCAGTCTTTTGGATGAGATGTTGAACTGAGGCCCCATCTTCCTAAGTTTGTGGTAACACGGGTGGATGTAAAACATCCAACTGCACCTATTGAAAAGAGTTGGCAAAAATCTCCGATGCCCTGGCCAAACTGTCCCTAGTGTAACTACCACCTCACATCTTAGGTTCATAGATTAGTACTAACCTAACTGCCCTTGTAGACCATTGTAAGCCTAGTCAATTACCCCATGTGAGAATCAAACCCTGCACATTGTGTTTGTAAGGTAGACATCTTAACCATTATGCCAACCTCTCACCCTCCCCTCAAAATAGACTACTAGCCTGTTGGGGATAACCTACTTAACAAAGGATAAACAAAATAAAAAAAAAAAAAACATTATGAAGTGTACACAACCGAAGGGAAATACTCTGAAGATACTCACACACTTCTAAAGTATTAACCTTGAAAACTTTAGACTGCCCTTTTTAGTTTATAAAGAGAATGTTTATAAACTAAATTAGTGTAACTATTGTTATTATTCCCAATGTTAAACACTGTAAACATTACAGATATTTCTATTTGTTAACTGCTACAAGAATTTCTGTTAATAAATTATTGCCTTTTTCCAGAATTACAGTTGAGAATGGTCTCTTTGTTCAACCCAGTTAGATGTTATCGAATGAACGAATGCAAAGTAATTAGCCCACTGTGGATGATTCAATGTTGTGTGACCATCCTACAGGACTGAAAATAAAGGGTGTTATAAAACCACATACAGAGAATCACAAAACCGCATTTTCTCATTTAGCACTCCTGCTCACCTCTCTGGCTGAACAAGCTCATATTTCCAAAACAAATGCAACACAGTGAAGTACAGTTACTCAGTATGAAACACTGGTCAAAAGGAGCACTCTAACAAAAGCAGACATGTTCCTATGTAGAACACTAGTGAGATGCAATACAATGCAGCAACAGGTACTGTTATGGTATTCAACTAAGGAACACTTGTCTGTAAACAAAGGAAAAAAAGAGGCACATCTGCAGATTCTGTTAGGCAGAAATAAATCCATATTTAATCTGCTGGCCCAGCAAAGACCTAAAGCTGTAACTCACCTCTCTTAATTCTGTGTGAAATACGAAATGGTTAATACTGGGTTAGGGGAAGCCCAGTTAGAAAACTCTCCAAATTACCTTCTTCTACTTTAATTAAAGTGAGCTTAATTATTATGATAACATATAATATGATACCACAAAGTGCCCCCCCCCCACACCTTTTACAAACAAGTAAGTAAATCAGTACCTGCAGTCCTGGATATAGCAGACCACTCAGAAGTGGGTGCTCCACCTGCTTCACAACTTCAGCTCCTGCCTTCTTCGCATCATGCTGTGTGACAACAGAAGTCAGTCTATAAACATCCAATGTGTATTCCCTGATTTGAAAGAGAAAAATAATAAACATAGTAACTTGAGCAAAAATTACAGCAAATAGTACAGTAAGGATGCAATATGTACAGACAGCTTTACAGATGGAGGGCACAATATATAAAGGTGAAGTTCCCACTACATGCAGAGCCTTCTCAAGCAAAGAGCAAGCATGCATTATGCACAATATTTGAAAATCAGAAACAGACTAGTGAAACAGCACATAGCAAAAATGCACTGAATGCTACAGTACAACTCAATGAAAAATGTCTCAAGTGGATTCAAGTTAATAAATTGAGAACAATTCCAGCAAAGACAAAAACACTGACAAAACAACTTTTAGGAAACCGCGAAGAAAGTAATTTTTTGTGCTGGAAACAAGCCAACCTACACCCTTCGCACCCTCCCAAACTCACATATACCAACTCAGAGGTTGCACAGCAGCAGAAAAAGAACATTTCACTATCACAAGACACTTGTAAACATTTGTACCCTAACTTTAAAGTTTGCACCTTCTGTGGATCGACCAGCTGAGCAGCCACTACACTGGATTTACATCTTCTATTCACTTATTGCTTGGGTAATGTGGAAGATGTACAAATACTCCCAGCTGTACTTTTCGATCATTTACTCCTCTGATTAACCATTGTATTCACACTCTCATCTATGCCCTTCAAGCAAAAAAAAATGTGACCCACTGATTTTAAAGAATAAAGGAAAGGCTGGGGAAACCAAAGAATAACTATGTTTTTAAAATAACTCAAAACTTTTTAAGAGTGAAAATATCTTATTTTCGACTTAAATATCAAGAAATTAGTAATATCAGAAATCAGGAGGAAAAAGGTTAGAATGTAAAAGCTGCAAGATTTACATAAACAACTAATCTAAAACTGAAGGAAAGCCTATTTGAATTAAATAGTTGCTGGAATAAACTGAAACATCAAAACAATGAAAACAGAATTTCCAAAAATGCACAATAGATGGAAGCATTACAAACCGTTTTACTGGGGAAGGTGATTTATTTCATAGCCATTATTAGCAAAAGCATGTTTTGTCACTAAGAAAACACTAATGGGAAACAGATTACATACCCAATAAAGATCCTTAAACATGAAAGTCAAAATACAGATATAACTTCTGAACCACCCTGCCCCATGTTTAGATACTACTAACATTCTAAAGGATATACAACTTCCCTTAATAACAGTAACATCTGTAAGTTTCTAGACAGTCATAATTTTGTCTGAGGCATATAATGCAACAGACAACACTCCCTTCAGGTAAGTCACCTGAATTGGATGGATTTACTCTTGATTTCTTTAAATCCTATAACAGGCAATAACTTACCCCACTCCTTAATTTTTATGTAAAAGATATCCAAATGGATGCCTTTCCACCCAGGCCTAAGTGAAGATGTTTCATTCTGTTGATACCACTTCTGACAAATCCAGTTTCAGCAAAAATATTTCTTCAAAATCACTTTCAGTGATAGTGGAGAATACCCTTTTCTTCACTTGTGTGTGAATTTGGAATAGGTATATTTAAAGTTTGGGGTGTGAGAAGCATGTGTTCCTGACATGAGGGTGCGGGGGGGGGGGGGGCTTACATCTCTGCAAATAAACTATTTGTTTTGATGTTCACTGTAAGTGATTTCAGCTAAATATTTGCTGAAATAGGATGCAGCAAAAGTGTTGTCACTGTTGACAGAAATCAAACTAATCAAACTACAGGCCCATTCCCTACTTCAGAGTTAAACAAGAACTTCCAGTTACAGTGGTCATGGCACATACATATTTGGGTATTAAAATGACATATAAACTTGGGAAACAGTTTTACCCCTAAGATTACACCAATTCTGCCAAAAGTCCTCCTTGTTCTCCAAAATCTCCCACACACTGTTTTTTCTAAGTATGTAAACTAGACAGAAAAGGTCATACTGAATTCTTTACTGAACAGTAAGATCCCAAAATATATTCTGTACTGTGTATTCCTAAGGCAAACGGAAATTTAGCACTACCCAGAATCAAACATTATACCCAGAATCAACATTGGCACTGCACTCATTGGCTGGTTCCATCTCAGGGCACATTCATCTCACAAAGCCAGGCTGATTAATGGTAAAGACAGTGATCATCACATAAATCAAGTTCAAACCCACCTGTACACCATTTCACAAAACATGGGATGTTGGAAGCATAAATCGGTGGTTTGAAAATCAGATCTGGGAAACAAACAAGCAAAAGCTGACCTGTTCTCTGCATAATGGGACAACGCACTGATTAAATAAATAGGCAACAAAATCTCAAATCATTCTATGGAAGAAATGAGTCAGAGACGACAAAGTACCCCTTCTGGATGCACAAGGGTACAAAGTCAAACCACAGTAGTGCACTTGCTAAGTTGAAATATAATTGTATACCAACAGCAATCTTTACTGGTGACAATATTTTCAGCCGAGATCAACTGCTACTGAATACCTTAACACTATGTTGGTTTCTGCCATTATTTCCTAAAAGACAAGCATGGTATTAATGGTGTGCTTAAACTCAATCCTATCTACACAAACTACAGCACAAGACATATCAGTAATAAATTATTGGAAATTAAAGTGATGTAACATGCTCAATGCCAAGTTTTCGGTTAGAAGAGGTTAGCTTACCTGAATTTGGCACAAGAAAATGGTTTACCTGGGTTATGTTTAGTCTCTTGTTAATAAATTTACTGTATATATGGCTATTATTCTTATGCTGTCAGTAAAAAGAGCATAGAATGGACAAGTATCTGTTAGTATCGTAACCAAGCCAATGTTGATTACTTTCATATGTTATGAATGTATCCTAATATCACTAGCAATTGGGAGGAAACACTAGACACTATTAGACAGTGACTTAGAGAGAAAAGCTCCCTTTACCTAGGACTCTCCTATTCAAAGGACCAGGTTTCCAAATCTCATATTTCCATACAAGGTGGGAGACATATTTAACAACAAGCAACAAATGCTGCTTTTAAATGACCACAAAAACTGGAAAGGCAAACCCGGCCCAGTTTGGTGGACGGTAGAGGAGTGGGTGAACAGTGATTATGAGAGAACCACCAATCCAGATTATCATTATTAAAATTAACTTTCATAACTAGGATTGCAGTTTTATCATCATCACCATCAAGACCAAGTCCCAAGCTATCCTCCAGCATGTATCCTTATGAAAGGATGCCCCAAATACAGGCACTACAGAAAAACCTGGGTTTTACAGATGTGCCCACCTTACATTGTTTTACAAAATTATTCAGTGATGCTTGCATAACTGCTGCACAACATACTGCCCAAGAATGCATTCTTAAAGAAAGCCATAGGGGCAGCCATAGCCCAGACTCAATGAGCTCTAGTCTCAACCATTAATGCTTTACTTTGAGTTACAAAATAAAATGTAAAGCAATTTCAGATTTCCTGTAATGGCTCCGTAGTGAGCAACAGCTTCCCCTGAGCTCCCGAGACACACAAGTCAAATTAAAAAAAAATTGAGTAATTATAGATTAACAAAAAAGTCTGTAAACTACTGCCGGAACAAGTCTATCATACAACAAAGTAAAATACAGTAGACTCCCTCTTATCTGGCCTCTCTTTAACCGGACATCAAATTTCTGCTGTAATCCTAGCAAAAGGCCACAGTGAAGAACAACACTTTCACCTCCTCTGGGCTAAATAATGACAGACATTTGAGTTTTAGATTTCATATTCATTAGAAAAATGCACACCAACACAATCCTGTTATTCTAGCTGATTTATAACCTATAAATATTTTTAATTTTGTATGCTTTTTCTGATTAGCCATCCATTTGTTTATCCATCCTAAAGTCCGGTCCCGGCAAGACCAGATAAGAAGGAGTCTACTGTAAGATGATTTTGTGTATGTGAGCTAAAAAAGGAAGAGTACAAAGAATCCAGTCGACAAGTTGCAGTCTGAGGTTAAAGACACAGCAAATATTGCAAAGAGGCCTGAAAACAGGACTGACAGACCAAGCAAAAATAAAGTTACACTGACAAAAGTGCTCAGTGAAATTGAAAATATGAACTCATTTAATGAAGGAGGCCAAACAACTCAGGAGATGAGAGAGTCAGTACTGAGCAACCATGCAGATGCACTCCAGGACACAGAACAACTAAGGCTGCATAAGGAAGCATTAGAGGCATGGCTGGAACTAACTGCAGAGCTGCTCAAGGATCAACAGGACAGGGCAAGATGGAAAAGTATCCTATCGGTGGGGTGCCAGCAGGGATAGAGGGATAAAACTGTGAACAATGGATCAACACCCTCCTATGCAAATGAACAATGATACCAGAGAATGAGGTGAACACAGACGGCACACAGAAAGCCTTGGCTCCCTGGAAGTAACAGTACACCCTGAGACAAAACAGTTTGTTTTGAGACATACAAGCTAGAAGAGCATATCCTGTCATGGTTATGGAAGCCAGGGGCAAATTGGAAATATAAGACAAACAAAATATTTATAGATCAGGATGATTCCACTCCTACTAGGAAGATAAGTGCAGCCTTTTACCTAGTAATGCAGATGGCCGGGCATAAAGAAATCTGTACCAAGTTGTTATACCTAGCGGTATGTAAACTTTTCTTCCCAAGAGATCCCAAAACAACAGATAACCCCAAAGAACTGCAAAACTGGACAGCGGAGCTTTGACACTCCATTATATCGGAAGTGGCATCAGACGCAAACAATGAATCTCCCAGAGAGACTGCAACAGAATTCACAGAAAAGCCTCTAAGCATATTTTTCCACAGTTTAAAAAAGCCTGAGTACTGAAGGAGAGAGCAGAGATTTCACATCAGCTGGAAAAACAGAAAAGTAACAAAGGCGTGACAAACAGAAATAATTAATTACACACAAGCCAGTAAGGTAACTTCTTGTAATTGCATGTCCCTAAACAATTACCATGAGGTTAGGAAATATAGATGCTTTATGAAAAGGAAATGGTGTTACTTTACTAACAATGGTACAGAAATTATTGGCCAGTATAAGGAAACGGACTCTTACACTGAATGGACAAGTAAACATTGTTCTATGGACACTGGCACAAGACAGACAGTTAATAGTGAACAAACTGAACAGGGTCCTGTGAGTAATCCAAGACTGTGATCTCGTGCAGGAGTGGGTATTGCTGGTGAAAGATCATTTAAACACAACTGTGATATATTAACTAGTTGGAATTAATGACTTACAATAAACACATTTAGGGTCTAAATTGATTCCCAAGAGCCTACAATGGGAAAAGCATACCCACACCTTGGAAGCTTTTATTTTATCAGTGTAAACAGTTCTGATTAGACATGTTGAATTTCGTTTTGCTTTTGTTTACTGTTGGTTAAATGTTCTGCTTATAAGCAAGCAGTCCAGTCCTACAGATTCCATAAAGGAGTATACAACTGTTTTGAGATGGACAAAGCAGTTACCAAAGACCACATTGGGCACCATGGGAAAAGAAAGAATAAAAAGGTTATACAAGATTCTTTAAGAAACAATGCCAATTATTAAAATTCTATCATGAATAGGTGGCAAGTAATAAGCTGCAACATCAATGGCCTAACAAGCCTGGTTAAAAGGAAAGTATATCGAATTGACTAAAAAGGGAAGGAAAATCAAAAGTGGCCTGAATAGAAACTCACTCAACAAGCAACCAAGCCACACCAGAAACTTGAAAGGGTTCTTCCTTTTAAGGTTTTAGACAAATTAGTAGATGACTATGTTGTTATCAAGAGGTTGTATGATAAATTAATAACTGTGGCAGCACTCTATATTCCAGTCCAAGTTAAACATACTGAGGTTCAGGAGATACTACTGTAGGAGAATTTTTTACATTTTATGAAGCTGCATTATTAAACAGCAAGAGACTGGTATCAGAGGATCTATCCATTCTGAACACCTTCCTGGTGGTCCCCAAATTCGAAATGCTAACTTTGCAGGAGCTGCTGCCTATGCTGACAAAAATGCCTGGTTAGTTACCCTAGATCTAAAAGATGCTTTCCTCCACATCCCCATAAAGGAATCCTGCAGGAAATTCCTTCGCTTCAGAGCAGGCTCACAACACTTTCAGCTCTCCCCGCTACCCTTTGGCTTATCTACTGCTCCTAGGGTGTTCACCAAATGCTTAGCCCTGACCATAGCCTTTTGCAGACAGAAAAATATACAAATTTACCCTTATCTGGATGACTGCCTCATCCAGGCAGATTGCAAAGAAAAGCTCCTCAAGGACCTTCTCTTTGTCAAGACCCTTCTAACCTCCTCAGGGTACACCATCAACGAGAAGAAATCAAAGTAAACATCCTCCAGGAAGATCAATTTCTTGGGAGCACTGCTGGGCACAGCATCCCAAATGGCCTTCCTATCCCCAGAAAAGCAGAGCTTCCTGCCTCTCTGTTTTACCCAGCTGGCTTCCAAACATCACCTCACTGCAAGGAAGTTTCTGCAAGCCTTGTGGTACATGGCATCTCGCATCCTTCTAATTCCTCTGGCCAGGCTTCACATGAGAAAATTTCAGTGGTACCTAAAGAACCTTTGGTGTCGGGATTCTCAACCTCTAGAGACCTCTCTCCCTCTGATCCACTGTATATAAGGGCCGAGTTTCTCTGGTGGGCAGGGGCCTGTGCCCAGAACAAGGGGCTTCCCTTCACCCTCCGCCCAACTGGGCAGACCATTACCACTGACGCCTCAGACATAGCTTGGGGTGCTCACCTAGAAGGCAGGTGCACCGAAGTTCTTTGGGATGCCCAGCACCTTCCCTTACACATCAATCAGAAAGAAATGATGGCAGTACAAAAGGCTCTGACTTCCTGCAAACCCCACCTCAAGCCAGGGGTTCTCCTTATCAAAACAGGCAGCACAGTAATGTGGTACATCAAACAGGGAGGGACCCACTCCTACCCTCTGAAGGCTAGCCATGAACCTCTGGCTGACACCCTCTTTCATGGGACTACACCTGATACCCCAATACCTACCAGGGATCAACAACAGCCTGGCAGACCACTTAAGCAGAAACTTACTGGACTCCCACGAATGGCAGCTCGACAGAAAAATCTTTTTACAAATCACTCAGACATGGGGGACTACGAAGGTAGATCTCTTTGCTTCATATCTCAACCATCAGCTGAAAAAACTGTGTACCAGGGAGTATCACCACCTAGCATGGAAAGTGGTTGCCTTGACCTTCCCCTGGAACACCCTCTTTGTATATGCATTCCCTGCTCTGCCTCTTATTCCAAAGGTACTGATCAAAATAAGGGAGGAGAGACCAAAGGCCACCCTTATTTCTCCAAATTGGCACAGACAACATTGGTACCCTTTACTGGGCAGCCTGTCCCTACAGCCTCCTAGGCAGCTTCCCCTGATCTTAGACCTCTTAACTCAGGTGGGGGGGGGGTAATGCTGCACCCAGACTTGCAGACTCTCAAACTATCAGCATGGCTAATACTCTAAAGGCAAACAAGGGACCCCTGTTATGCAAACAGGATCTAGACATTATCACAGAGGCCAGAAGGCCCAGCACCAGAAAGTCTTACGCAGGAAAATGGAAGATTCTGCTCTGGGGGGCAATACTTCACAACCCCCCATCCCTCTTATCCTGGACTACATAGTGGAGCTACTTAATAGTGGCCTCTCCTTTATTAAAATCCACGCCTCTGCCATTTCAGCTTATTTTGATACAGAACAGGCCCCGTTATCCCATCCCTTGATTAAACAATTCCTCAGAGGGGCTTCTAATATCAGATCTCCCAGAAGGCCACCCACTCCAGCCTGGGACCTGAATTATGTTTTGGAAAAACTAACTTTACCTCCCTTTGAACCTGCTGCTTCAGTAGAACTAAGATACCTCTCCTGGAAGACTGCTTTTCTCCTAGCAAAGGAGAAGAGGGGAAGCCTGTTTCCAAACAAACCATTTCCAAGTGGATTTCACACTATATCCATTTCTGCTACAGATTGCATGGGACCCCCCCCCCACCCCAAGTCTATTTGAACCCATTCCACTAGGGCAGCCTCCACTTCTACAGCATTCCTCAGAGGAGTTCCCACCAGGGACATCCTGGAAGCTGCCACCTGGACTTCTGTCCATACCTTTTACCAAGCATTACCATCTACCTCTGTTTTCTAAGGCTAGGGCAGTGTTTGCCTCTGCAGTTTTGCAGGCCATGCTGACCCATTCCTAGGTCTCTTACTAACCCTACCACCCCTCTCCCCAGCTTTGGGAATCCTCCCACAGGTGTTGACTGCAACAGTGAAACACAAAGAACATAGTACAGTTGTGTACACTTACCGTAAATGTAGATGTTCGAATGTATTCACTGTTGCAGTCTGGTTTCCCACCCTCCTTCCCCATTATATCTTCTTTCTTTAGGGAGACATAAGTTTCTAACGGTGGCTTTTAGCCACCAGGACCACTTTACCATATTTACTTGGGCCTCTGACTGGTTAGGGCAAGAAAAACTGATGTAATGGTGTCGGCTGCCTTCCTTTATAGCACTGATGACCTTAAGTCAGACAGCAAGCGACAGCAGCCGATGCAGAAAAACATTGACTCTGGTATTCGGGCCGGCCGAGGGCTACCACAGCAGGGATAACCCACAGGTGATGACTGAAACAGTGAAACACGAAGAACATCTACAACTGTACAAGGTGAGGAGCAGTTCCACAATCTTAAAAAAACAGGCAATAGAAGATAGGAGGGTGTTAATAAAAAGGAATAAACTCAAAAGGTGTATTATTTCCAGTTCAAAGGGTTCCAGAGCCCTGGAGCTCAGACTAAGACAGCAGGAACATGCAACGGTGACCTACAGACTAAGGGGTACTAATACAAGAGAGATAAAAGTACATAGGAGGAATATACAAAGAATATTAACAACATTGTATGAACAACTGTATACTTCAAAGTGGGCAAGCGATAACATGGGATTGGAAGTAACCAGATATTTGAGAGGTTTACAGCTCAAGATGCTCACAGCAGAACATGGAGAGAGCATATAACAGGGATCCTGGAAGCAAAAATTAAGATGACAATAGATAGTCTCCAGAGAAATCAACAGGGGTGGATAGGATCCCAACAGAGGTTGGAAAATACTAGAACACAATAGTATATGTGTGTGGAACAAACACAAATCTGCCAAATCCTGGAGTCATGGAAAAAAGTGATAATATTTCCCATCCACAAAGACAGAAATGACCCCTTGCATACTCCATATTGCTCAGTATCAGTATTAAAGCATGACTAGAAACTGTTCTTGACTATAACAGCATCAACAGTGAGAAAAGTACTGGTCATAATAATATCAAAAAATCAGATAGTACTTATGGAAGGTTAGAGAGAAGCAGATAAAATAATTCTTATAATGATACTAGAGGATGCCCAGATGACAAAATCACAGGTTGCTATAATATGATTAGATGCTGAAAAAGTGTTTCACAGGCTGGAGTGTCACTTCTTATACACGACACTAAGGGAAATGTTTTTTATTATGTTACTGAAAAATACGTATGTAAACAAGTCTGCACAGATCAAGACAACAGCAGGTCTCTCAGATAATTTATTTGACATTTGTTGACTGGGTTAGTCCAAGTATTACATATAGCAATCTAATGACAGATTAAACTAAAACTTTTAGAATAGAACAGAAAAACAAAATAAAGCTAGAACATGACCAATGACTTAGTACACATTAGCTTTCAATAGAACTAAACAAAAAGCTCACAAACATGCATAACAGAGTGGAAGAGCAACAGAATAAAGAAACATTGTACATTGTATACAGGAGGAAGTCAAGGCACAGGGCACTTTACAAAGTATGCAGAGCAGTAGGCTGAGAAAGGGAGACTACTAGCAGATTTGAAAGAGAGGGGAGAGACAGATGATATAAAGATTACAAGGAAAACTCTTCAAGGGTGCCCCCATCCCCACTTTTATTTGTGCTGTATTTGGAGCACCTATCTTCCAGTTTGAAAAAGGGGGGCATAACATAGCTATATTTTCAGACAAAAGCATCTTAGCACTATCTAGACCGAAAAGACATTTCTGATGCTATGGGAAATATTACAGGAATTTGGCCAACTTTCAGGATACAAGATAAATAAGGACAAATCCCAATATTTATGTATATTGCCTGTAAATATCAAGGACTTACAGAGGCATACCTGGGGATATGGTGACATCAAGAAATAAAATCTCAAGGAATTTGGTTGGCAAAGTCATTCAAAGAAGATAAAAGAATATAGTACAAATGTTAGATAAAACAAAAAAAGCACTGGAAAGCTTGAGACCATTAAGTCTTGATTGTGACCAAAATATATAGATCTTTAATTGGCATGTAAAACACTCATTTAATATTCCTTGGACGGCCATTTTGGTCCCCAGTAGATAGGAAAATAGGAATAAGTTTGTAAAATTAATGAAGGATGAAGAGGGTGGTTGGAGCCTAGACCAAGGTCAGTGCTAGGTAAGTAAAAATCAATATCCTTACCTTGGCAGCAAAACATAAAAAATAAGGGAGATGGAGGGGAACATCTGCTGTTATGGTACGTTTGTTTACAAAACCATACTATGTTCATTATTTGATCACTGCTGCAGTAGCCATAGCTATGTGGTAGATTTCCTCTGATACGATCTGGCAATGATACAGGAATGAGAGACCAATAGTCCCTGGAGAATATAGTCCTAGCAAAGCCTGCTCTAGACCTGAAAAAAGTAGTACTTTGTAAAAGCATGCACAAAAGGACCAAGATGCTGCCTCTACAGAACTTTTGGAGACCACCCCTTTCCAAAGGGTCACCAAGGAAGCCAAGGCCCTGGTAGATTGTGCCTTGACCCTCCTTGGAACTGACTTATTATGGTGGGGAAAAAGGAAATAGCAAGGGACAAACATTAGGAAATTGTCTGTTTTGACACTAGTTGTTTCTATTTCTTACCTTTGAAAGAAATGAATAACTGGTTTTGTCAAGATACTATCAGAGTTGTCTGAGGTCATCCAAAGTAAAAAAAAGAAACCATTTTCACTTATTTTAGATGGTATTTTCAAAACAAAATTAATATCCCAAGAAGGAACCACCCATTTTATAGGTGGACAGATATGTAACCCCCCCCCCCTTTAAAACAAACAGTTTAACATGAGAGTGCACTGAAAGAAGAGTATCCATGGGCAGACAAGCTGAAAAGGCCTAAAGATGGAACTATGGAACAGGCTGACCATCAATGTGAAGCAGAGTTCCCCCCTAACCCAATTCAAATGCAACTTGGACAGTTGGATGGGAAACCCGAAATTCATCCCTGGTTTGGCACTTATGTCTCTAATGGACACAGGTAACCTGCAAATGGTTCATCTCCAAGGCCCATGCTTACACTTATCAAGGGTATCACAACTCAGAGATTTGGGATGCATGGCTAGGCTTAAAAAGGCCCTTGTGGTGGTTAGCCTAGTAAACACCTATGAACCTATCAGAAGAACCCTGACAGAGGAATAAGAAAGGCCAAAGAATTAAAAAGTCACAAATATTTCAGAACCAGAGAAGTGCTTGCTGTAAAAGGGTCTTGTTTCGTAATGTGGCACCAACTAGAATTGCTTAAGCTAATATATTATTTTCCAGCAGTAGTATTTCTTTGTTTTTGTAATACCTGCTGTATGTCCTGAGGGAAAAAAAGTGCCCAAAAAGATATCAAGATTCAATCATCTGGGCAATCTGTAGAAAACATTTCAAGTGAGGGAGTATCAAAACACCCTATCTTGTGAGAGTAGGTCCAGTCTGTGAAGAAACTTGTGGCAACTGGCTATTTGCAAAAGAAGGGAGATCTACTGTTGCCTGGGTCAGATGGGAGTCGCCACAAAGATCAAATTTTGTGCTTATGGATCTTTAAACAACCCTGGATACCAGTTGAAAGGCATACATGAACATTCCTCTCCAAAAAAATGAGAATGCATCTGTTTTCTAGGCTGCTTACAAGAAGTCCCAGAGTAGGTATTTGCCAATTATTTGCTGGGAATGGAGGCAAATGGGTATATCTGATGTGTTCCCCACAGCTGGATCAAATCATGGAAGATCTCCTGATTAAGTTTCCATTTGTGGGGTTCTGTCCTGGTCCTGTGTCTGAAAACAAAATTTTTGCTGTGACTGAAAAGTAAAAGCCTGCAGAATGAATGGTGCAGAACTGCTATATCCTAGGCTACTACTGCTAATCTGCACAGAGAGTAAGATCTGGACGCCCCTGCCAACTGTTTATGTACCACATCACTGTGCTGATATCTGCAATTACTTGTGGAGGTCCAAGAGTTCACAGACAGTTGACTGCATTACTGTCAACATCTCTCTGATGTTTCAGTGCTTTGGGCGGTCTTTTATGTTCCAAAGTTTCTGCACTTACATCTCAAAGACACAGCTTCCCAAGAAGTCTGAGGTATATAGAAGTTATGTTCTTACCATAACGTTCCATGTTAGTTGTCTTCTTCTCGCCTTCTTTCTTGCTGGATGGGTTCGGAGCCGACCTCGGCTCCGACTCGGCCACTCTAAAAGCTCGAGAGTTGGTTCCACCGACTCGAGGCTCCCCTTATATCCCACAATGCTAGGTGGTATTACCTCAGATCTCGTTTGTAAGCTAGGCCCAGCCAAAAAGTAACTCCAGAACCACTGGAAAAAGGGGAAAAACCCACCTCTATAAAAAGGAAGGGAAGAATGTGACCTGAAACCTGATGAAAGGCATATATGCAAGTATAGCATATACCTATATACAATAGAGGTGGTAGAAAAAGAGGTCACAATCAAACTCCTCTAGGTCTGTCCAGGCTAGGGGGAAGGAGGGTGGGGCCTTAAGAAAGAAGGCGAGAAGAAGACAACTAACATGGAACGTTATGGTAAGAACATAACTTCTATATGTTAAGTTGTCCATCTCGCCTTCATTCTTGCTGGATGGGACCGCGTCCCTAGCACCTTGTCCCGGGTGGCCTATCGGAACAGACTCTTGAGAACAGTGGAACCAAAATTAGCTCTATGTCTAGAAGCTAAATCCAACTTATAATGAGAAATGAAAGTGTGAGGAGTAGCCCAAGTAGCCGCTGCACAAATGGTGTCAATAGGCAGCCTGTCTTGGAAGGCTATAGAAGTAGCCAAAGCTCTGGTGGAGTGGGCCTTAGGTTTGTTAGGCAGCTTTTGGTGTCTAATTTCATAAGCAAAAGAAATCAGAGATGTTAGCCATCTGGAGAGTGATACCTTCGAAACTGAAAGTCCCTTTCTGTCTTCTGCATAAGAGACAAACAGCTGGTCAGTTTTCCTGATCTGTTTGGTTCTATCCAAATAATACCTTAACTGACGATGAACATCTAGCCAATGCAATTTTTGTTCAGACCTGTTAGAATAGTTAGGAAAAACACAGGAGGTCAATGCTTTGATTTAGGTTAGACGCAGAGGCTACTTTAGGTAAAAAGGATGGATTGGTTCGTAAGGACACCCTGTCTTTATGAAACAATAGATATGGTGGTCGACTGCTGAGTGCATGAAGTTCTGAGACCCTTCTAGCTGAAGTAATGGCTACCAGAAAGAGAGTCTTCCAGGATAGCAATTTCAATGAACAGGAAGCTGCAGGTTCGAAAGGGGAGAATCAAAGATGTGAGAACTAAATTAAGGTCCCAAGAAGGAGGAGGATTTCTTATAGGAGGTCTGAGAAGAAAAACTCCCTTCAAAAAAGCTTTGCAAAGCTTGTGAGACATGATGGCAGAATCTGAAATGCCCACATGAAAGTTAGAAATAGCTGCCAATTGAACTTTAAGAGTAGAAGGAGATGAACCTGCATGGAAGAGTTCAGCTAGAAATTCAAGGACTATTTGGATGGAAGCAGTGAAAGGATCCATGTCCCTTCCTTGAGCCCAATAGGCGAAACGTTTCCACTTACTAAGATAAATTTTCCGAGTGGAAGATTTATGGGAAGCTATCAAAATATCTCGAACAGAGTGAGATATTTGAGGAAGCCTGGCTAAGGTTGGAATTGGAGGAACCAAGCAGTGAGGTTCAGAGAGGGGAGGGAACGATATAACTGACCCGATTGATGGATCAAAAGATCTGGAACTAGGTCCAGATGCCAGGGTTGCTCCAACAGAAATTGATGTAGAAAGGGGAACCAAACCTGTCGAGGCCAGTAAGGAGCAATGAGGATCAATGAGGCCTTCTGAGCGATAGCTTTCTGTATCACTTGAGAGATTAGTGGAAAGGGAGGAAATGCATACAGACGTCCCCGGGGCCAAACTTGGACTAGAGTGTCTCTGCTGGGCTGGCCTGGTAACGGGAATAGGGTGAAATAATCTCTGCACTTGCTGTTTTGGGGAGTAGCAAAAAGGTCGCAGCAAGGCTGACCCACTTGAGAAAAATTTTCTCCAGAATAGAATCTTTCAGAGACCACTCGTGAGGCATGAGGATAGCTCTGCTCAACTTGTCCGTGATTAGATTGGAATTCCCGGGGATGTGCGTTGCTATCAGAAAACGCTGAGAAGATATCGCCCATTGCCACAGTCTGAGTGCTTCTCGACATAGGGGATAGGACCTGGTTCCGCCTTGTTTGTTGATATACCACACTACAGACATATTGTCCGTCTGGATTGCTATCGTTCCCAAGGGAAGAGAGTCTTGAAGGGCTTGCAACGCCAAAAGCACTGCTCTCATCTCTAGAACATTTATATGCAAGTGGCATTCGTCTGGTTGCCATATGCCCTGGACTGTTCTGCCCTGATAATGCCCCCCCCACCCGATCAGGGAGGCGTCCGTTGTCAGAGTAGCAACCGGAGGAGAAGGAACAAAGGGTCTTCCCAGGAGAGCTGAGGAAGACATCCACCAAAGAAGATGATTCTTGCATGCTTGCGTAATCATAATGGTGTGGGACATCGGAAGTTGTTGGTATGACCATTGTGTGAAGAGCATCCATTGAAGGATTCTCATGTGGAATCTGGCTAATAAAAGTAGAGGGATAGCAGCCGCCATAATCCCCAGTACTTTCAGAACTAATCTGGCTTTGACTCTGTTGCTGTGGAAGAGAAGGGAGACCAGTTTGCGTATGTCTGCTATTCTTTGGTCTGTTAGTCTCGCAGACATGTTGACTGTGTCTAGATTTGCGCCTATGAAGGTAATAGCACGACAAGGCGACAAAACAGACTTTTCGCAATTTATTGATATGCCTAACTTTTGACAAATGCGAAAGGTGTAGTCTCTGGCCATTAGAAGAAGATGCTTGGTAGGAGCTGTGAGGAGCCAGTCGTCCAAATATGGAAACACCTGGAATCCTTGACGTCTCAGGTGAGAAGCTACCACTGCCATGCACTTGGTAAACACCCGGGGGGCAGTGGTGAGACCAAAGGGCAGGGCTCTGAATTGAAAGTGACTGGTTCCCAGCCGGAAGCGGAGAAATCTCCTGGAGCGTCTGTTCATTTTTATATGATAGTACGCATCCTGGAGGTCTACAGAGCACATCCAGTTTTCCTTTCCCAAAAGGGGTAGGATGGATTGTAGCGTGACCATCCGAAATCTTGTTTTCTTGACCGACTTGTTCAAGATACTGAGATCCAAAATGGGTCTCCAGTCCCCTGTTTTCTTTGGAACCAAAAAGAATTTGGAGTAGATTCCGGATCCTTGCTGGTCTGCTGGCACTGGCTGAATGGCTCTTTTTGCAAGCAACTTTGAAATTTCCAACACTGCTTGATCCCTTTGAGCGGGTGGAACATCTGGAAGGAATTTTTTTGATTGATTTGGAATACGAAAGAACGGAATGGAATAGCCTTCGGAAATGATGGACTGTACCCACTTGTCTTGAGTTAAGGATTGCCAGGCTTCTGGGTACAGTGACAATCTTCCCCCGACTGCCTCCGAAGGTGGACAGTCGGGCAACACCTCAGGGATGCTGGAAGGGATTATCGGAAAAGGTTTCTCGATTGCCCTGGTTCTGCGGACCCCCCCTGCCTCTAGGGCGACGTCTACCATTATTGTTCCCCCCTCTGCCTCTGGAGGGGAACCGACTCTGTGCGTCAGGCAAAGTCCCTTGAGATTGTTTGCGGAACCACATTTTCCCACTTTTCTGGCCTTTGGGGTAAGGCCTAGAAGGAGTAGAAAAACGGACTCCGACGGCAGAAAGAGTTTTGCCATCCGTCTTGCACCTCGTCAAGTTTTCTTTCACTTGAGGACCAAAGAGAGATGATCCATCAAACGGGGAATTAGTGAAAGACGTTTTAAAGGGGTCCGCAAAATTGCATAGCCGCATCCAGGCATGCCGGCGTAAGGCAACACCTGTCCCTGTGGCTCTGCTCGCTCCATCAGCCGCATATGAAAGGAGGCGCATGGAGGAGTTAGCTATAGAATTTAGGGTAGCCAGCTGAGCGTTCATCTTGTCCTGAAAACCCGCAGCTGTAGGATCCTTTAACATGTCACTCGCTTCCTTGATCAAATCTCTTTGAAGACGAGTGAAATGGCATAGGTAGTTCAGCGAACGCATAGCAAAGGTCGCTGACGAAAACATCCGCTTCCCGTACCTGTCCATAGACCTAGATTCCTTGTTAGGACGATGGACAGGCACCGAAGGATCAGCTAGTTCCTTCTTAGTGGCAGCAGCTACCACCATAGCATCCACAGAAACTCCCTTGGTCAGAAATTGTTTATCTGTTGGTGCTGTGATAAACTTTGAAGGTCTCCTGGGGGTGGGGTCCACTGAGTCAGGAGCCGTCCAAGCCTTTTTGCTACCACCTGCATGAGGGGGTCAAAGGGGGGGGGACACCCAGGAGGTGGGAGGGCGAGAGCCAAACGCCTCAAGATACACAGATTCATCCTCCGAAGGGTTAAGGGCTGGCCAATTTCCCCTCTGTTTCAGGATTTCTAGAATGTCTGCAAAGGAGACATCTTCAGAAGGGGAACGGGGGGAACCCTCGGAATCCTCTAAATCTGTGTCAGAGGTGACAGACTCAGGTGAGTCTATGTGCTTCCTCTTACACTTTCTCTTCCTAGGGGGCTCCCCTGCCAATTCAGGAGAGGCCTCAGAAGAGGATGAGATCCCCACAGGGGATTCTTGAGGAGCTGGCTCTCTGCGGTTTGGGATGAGGGAGTGAGTAGACATAACCTGAGGCACCGAAGAGGGAGGGGCGGACGGAGCCGACTGTGGAGTTGAACAAGGTTCCAATACACTCCGCATGACCTCGAACGCACCCCTGTCAGGCAGAGCCAGAGGTCCCCGCTCCGAAAAGCTGAGAACCCCCCTCGGCACCGACAGTGATGGCTCCAAGGCCGATGTCGGTGCCGAACTCACCAGCGCCGAGGCACCGAGAGGGAGAGCGGGGTCGGACAAGGGTCCGATGCCACTCACCCCCTCAGAGCCGACGAGGGAAGTCCGGCGCCGAGATTCTTCCAAGGAAGAAATCGGAGCCGACGGAGCCGAAGACAACTGTATCGGCTCCGACGCTACCACAGTCTCGGTTCCGAAACGCCCCGGCTCCGAGCTCAAGGGAGTCGGAGGAGGAACATTTTGAGGGACAGGGTCAAGCATCGACTGATGAGTCGGGCTCTGAAGCATTTGGGCCAGTGCCTCGGACTTAAGAAGTCGACTCACTACCCTCTGAAGGTCATGATCCGAAAGCCTCGATGACCTAGAGGAGTGAGATCTATGGCTCCGTTCAGACAGCAAGGGAGATGCTGGAGCCGAATGAACGGAGCCAAGGGATGGTGACCTAGACCTCTTTCTAGATGTCTGCTCCGATGGTCTGATCAGAGCAGACACAGGAATTTCCAATGCCTCGGCTCCAGCCGGAGCCGAGGAAACCACAGAAGCTGCAGTCTGAGACTCATCGGCTCCAGCCGGAGCCGATGTAGCAGGAGGTTTCGAAGCCTTAGGCCTCGACTCAGAAGCTGGAGTCGAGGACCTAGAAGCCTTAGAGGGTTTGCCCGAAGTAGCAGTAAGGGAACCCTCAGGCTTAAGCAAACCTCTTAAAATGAGTTTATTTTTTATTTCCTGCAGGACTCTAGGGCTGAAGCCATGGCATACAGCACAAGAGTCCTGCAGGTGTAAAGGTCCCAGGCAGTACACACAAGAAGTGTGACCGTCTGTCAGAGACATTTTCTGACAGCACGAGTCACACTTCTTGAAGCCTGAGACCTTTGAGTCCTTAGACATTGTCAAGGAAAGTGTAACCACACACACACTCAAACACACCGATTACACTTTACACATGTTTAACTAGAAAAAATTACACTTTACACAAGTTTTTCTAGATCCCTAACAAAAAACACATACACTCCACTAAGGGGATGGAAGGGCCCGAAGGCCTGTGGGAAGAACTTATAAGTTCTTTGTGGAAAAAAAGGTGGATAAACAGAAGGAAAAGGGTCTAAATCCACTAATTTAAGGGAAAAAACTATAATAGGTTAAATTAAAGGGGTTTAAATAGACTATAGATTACTCTATAATAACTGACCTGAAGCTGGTAGAAACCAAACACCTCGATCGCTGTAGCGGCAAACGAGATCTGAGGTAATACCGCCTAGCATTGTGGGATATAAGGGGAGCCTCGAGCCGGTGGAACCAACTCTCGAGCTTTTAGAGTGGCCGAGTCGGAGCCGAGGTCGGCTCCGAACCCATCCAGCAAGAATGAAGGCGAGATGGACAACTTAACATCTGTTGTTACAGACCATATTGGAGCTGGAAGACAGAATGTGAGACCTGGATGCAAATAAAAGTGGTCTCAACCAAAACAACAACTCCCAAAGCATATATATGAAAAGTCAGGGGATACTAATGTTGGGATCATGAGGAATTTCGGTACCGTTGATTTTTTTTTTATATTACATATTATGTGGAGTCTGGCTAGAATAATCGTGAGAATATGTCCTGATTCTAAAACCCTGAGAAATTCCTACGCCAAAGTGCTGGACTGAGTGAAAACAATTATGAATAAATATATAAATAGATCTATTTTATCCTGTGGAGAATAAAAAATCTTTTAATGCAAGTATCCAGGAGATACTCCCAGGAATAAGATTCTGTGGGATGGAATAAGACAAGATTTTTGAATGTTCTGTAACAGAGCTCTGTTATCCAAATGACAGATTCCTTGCACTTCCACAACACGCTTATCTTTGCAGATTCTGTTTCAAAGTAAGGAAAAAAAGTGAATACCTTTAAGTCTAATACATTAGCACTGGAGCTATACACTTTGTAAATACACCTGAGGTACAGGATAACCCAAACGTTAATGCAGATAACCCAAAAGTCAACGCAGACAGCGAAAATGCAATTCAGATGCAGACCATGTCTGAAAATTGTGGCTATAGGACTGTGATGATAAACATGTTTTTAAATCTAGGATTACCCCCCCCCCCCCCCCCCAAAAAAAAAAAAAAAACCTAAAGAGTAAATAAGAGGTATGGGGTTGTGAAGGAACAGCATTTTGAAATTTAGAAGTTCCACAAATTGGTTGAGAAAGGAAAGTTCTCAGACTGGTCTCCATGAAGTTTCTTCCTTGATACCAGAAACACTTCAGAAAATAAAAACCTTTCCATGTAAAGGAGAGGGACATGTTTTTCTACTCTAGAGCTAGGAGATGCAGAAAGACAGGTGAAGGCAAGCAAGTCAGATCTGGATAAGGGCTTCGCTATAAAGAAAGTAGGGATTCAAGCAACCATTAAAATCCCTAATGCAGTTGCCAAAGAGAGAAATGGAGATACAGAAATAAGGGAAATATGGACTGCCAGGTTGGGGAATTTGTAGATAGTTAAAACTTTTGGGACTGTCCCATTGAATGTCTGCTTGCCTGAAGACCACTGAATTTGCTTAATTCCCTTTTTTTTTTATAAAAGGATCCTGAAATAAGGATGAAACAAACTTGAAGAAAGAAGGCTGAAAAAAAAAAAAGTCAACCCATGAATCAGTTTTCTTCTCACATCACAGTTTTTCAGGAATTCAACAGCAGACGGTCCAAAAACAACCTCCCCATCAAGGGAAGAAATCAAAACTTCAGCTTTTAAACTTTCAGGCAAATTTAGAGAACATAACTATGTAAATCGTGTCATAAAAGGCCAAGTAGCTGCTGCTCTGGAAAAGGCATCAGCTGAGTCATATGTATTTAGAGATGGTTTAGCCTCAAGAGAAGGAAAAGAGGCAGTAATGTTCGTTATGTATTCAAAAGAAGCAAGCAAAAACATTAACAAGTGATCCTGATGTTAACAATTCTAAAGATAAGAGAAAAATGCTCTTTACCCAAAGCAATCAAAATGCTTTCCCACCCTTATCAGAGTGAGAAGGATTAGCATTTACCAGACGTTTGGCTGTAGAATGATTTGACAAAAAAATCACTGCACGGTCTGACCTGGGAATAGAAAACATGTACTTATCAGATGGCAGAAACATATTCACGTTATCTGCCTTTTTAAGTGCTGCAGCTGCAACAAAAATATCGTACAAAATTGGAAGTACAGGAGGAATGGCTGTAGGCTGAGAAAATTCTAGTGGTGTAATATTTTTTTTTTCCAAAGAAACTGGAAAGTCATTAAACCTTTGGAAATTTTTAATTAATTTTAATTAATTAATTTAAATTAATTAAATAAATTAATTAATTAAATTACTTAATCTAATTAAACAAGTAATCTATCAATTAATTAATCTATCAATCAATCAATCAATCAATTAATTAATTAAACATTTGTTTACCAGGATGGTCCAGCTGGACAGCTAGTGTCCGTTTTCAGCTAAGTCTTGGGGAGAAAAGCTCCAGAAAAATTATTACATAATATAAGCAATATATACAATGTCAATGTACAGCTGTAGAAAGGTTAACATGCAGAATAATACAGAGATAAGTGCAAGTAGATAAGTATAGAAAGGTTAAAATGCTAATATAGAGCCAAGTCCTGCCTTTATAGACATTTATAATTTTAGTACAGTACAGGCATGCCGACAACATTACAGTATGTACAAAGACAGAAGGTGTAATACAGTATCTTGTGTTTGACTAAAGCAAAGGGGAGTATACCCTCTTTCAGGTGGATGGGAGTTCAGGGAGGCCCTTTACAGGTACATAAATGGCTGTTGTATAGGTAGGATTTTAATTGGGTTTTGAAGGTAGTTGCACATTTTGGTAGCCTGAAGTCTGGAGGCAGGGTATTCCAGATTTTTGCAACTTCATTAGTGAAGAGAGATTTGCCAGAGCTATTTTTTACACTGGATATTTTCTATTAGAGCTTTGTTGATAGAGCGCAGTGTAGAAGGTTATGAGGCCAGACAGGGCAGGAGTTTTTTTAGGATATGATGTGCCAGATTGAGTTGGTGGTATCGTAGTAAATTTGGGAATTCTAACCAATGTAGATTATTTAGGGATTGGCAGTGGTGGGAGCATGATCTGGCGTTGGCAGTGAATCTGTCAATTTTTTATAGCACGTGGAGAGGTTATTAAGGTCAGTTTTATTTAGATTTAATACTGGACATACATATAGTATAGCAGATAGTAGATGGATTCTGGCTATGGTGATTCTAGCTTCAGAAGTTAGGTATCGTTTACAGCGACAGAGGGTCCTTAGTTTTTTTGTAGACTTTGGAGACCGTGAGGGATATATGTTTATTGTACTTTAGTTGTTGGTCAATGGTGAATCCCAATAACTTAGCTTCTGGGACTGGATTGATGAGAGTCATGTTAGCTGATGATATGGAGAAGGTAGTGTTTCAGGGTTTTTGTAGGGTGGAACAGCATATGTTGTGTTTTCTTAGGGTTTAATATTAATTGGGAATTGTTTAGCCAATATTCTATTTCAGTGAAGGATTGTTTTTTTTGTTGGAAAAGTTGTATGTTGGGTGCAAAGCAGATCAGAGTTGTACCGGACTATTTTTGGCATTTGCAATGTTCTAGGACCCATTCATTCTAGCAACAGATTTAGAAAACAAAAATTCTTTCAAGGGAAAATCAAAAGAAAAATTCCTCCTCAAAAACAGAATCAGATGCCTGACGGAAAACAACTGAACTACTTCCTGATAATTCTACTCTCTGCTCAACACAGTGGGAGTGATCAGAAACTGAGGAATTCACTCTCTTTTACCACAAACACGAGTGTGAAGGCTTAAAAGCCTGAACAAAGGTCTGAGCCAAGCCCAACAGATCCTCCCTGTCTAAGAAAATGGGGACAGGCACATTTTGCTTCTTCTAAATGTGAAACTTCCTAGAAGCAGCCCGACTCATAGAATGGGGGTCTACTTGATATGGCCGATGGCAGACATTTCAGGACGTCGCAAACCATATGGCTGAGACCATATGATAGACATTCGAAATGTTGATCATACCAAAAAAAAAAAAAAAAAAAAAAAATTCTTACCTTTACAGCCCCCCTGCACCCCCCCCCCCAAGAACTTAAATATACCAACTCAGAGATCGCACTACAGTGCAGAAGATGGAAATGCTGGTTCCGCATGGTCGATGTTTCAAATGTCGATCATATGGTCTCGAACATATGGTCTTCGACATTCTGAAATGTCAATCATGTGAAGGGGACCCTAGAAGGGACATCACCTCACGGACCAGGTATCTTAGTTCAACTAGGCAGAGAAGGATTCCACACACTTTTTTCCAAGATGGACAAGAGTGGTTCCCTCATGTCACCAAGGGCACTAACAGCTGCAGAGGACATATCTAGCCCTCAGTACATAGTGGCTGAAGGGACTACACCAGGAGAGAAAAAAAAAAAATGAACATGAATCATCTCTGAATAACCAGAAATACCCACAGCAGGTTCACCTACCTGCAACTGAGGCAATGAAGCAGTTTGCTGAAGTGGCAAAGGCTGTTAAATAGTTTTCTTTGTCTTCTGTCTGGACAAAGAAGGAACCAAGGAACTGATGAGCTGTTCCATAGTAAAAGCAGAGGAAGAAGCCAAAAAAATGGCCAACGATGTCTCCAACAGTATGTAAACAGGCAAGTATCCAAAAGTAGCATTTCCAGAAAAAATAGCACGACAAACACAAGAATCACTCACCTAGCTCCTAAAAAAACTAATTTTTTTTATACATAAAAACTACAGAAAGCTTGAATAAAACTGAAGCTTACAATCAGAACAGCAAAACAGAACAAACTGATTCATCTAACAGAAAGACAGTACCCAAAACAGTAAAATTTAGATAAAAATAAACATTCCTTCATACAAAGTAAGTCATAAAAAAGGAAAAAGTAAAAAGTTTTTCCCAAAAGGA
This sequence comes from Protopterus annectens, assembly GCF_019279795.1. Lineage (NCBI taxonomy): Eukaryota > Metazoa > Chordata > Ceratodontiformes > Protopteridae > Protopterus > Protopterus annectens. The sequence continues at coordinate 974,858,071 of NC_056727.1, read as the reverse complement.
AAAGTATTTGCCTTGCTATGGAGAAACACTAGCCAAACATTTATCTAAAGCCTGAAGAGAAGTACTCTTTGGGGGCAGGAAAGCTTTGAGAGGCTTGGCACCCATACCACTGACTTTATCCAGTCTGCTCAAGTTGTTTATGGCCTCAGTACATGCCCTACCTACCCTTTGTATAATTTGAGTAATAGGAATGTTTATTTATTTATATATATGTATAATTGTAATTTATTAAGTCTGGAGCTTTTCTCCCTGAGCCTCCGCTGAAAATGGGTACTTTTGACCCAGTTGGACGTTCCTGGTAAACAAATGTCATATAAATAAATATTTTTCAATACTGGAGAAAGTACAGTTGTATAAAATCTTAACATAATAGCAGATGTCCTTCTCTTCACTGCTACAGTATTCATTACATTAGGGATCCCTGCCAAGGGTAGCCCAACGTCCAAACAGTACACAAAGGCCTTAGGTTGTAATACAGATGTCGTAAGTCACATGTATGCTCCCCATGCATGGCATAAGGCATAAAGATGATGTATGGGACATGGGTCTACTACCATTTATCGAATTTATACTTACTCCAAAATCCAAAACCCCAAGATGCCTCCACCGAAATGTTAATACACCGAAGCAATGAAACACAGATAATTTTAACAGGGAAACTAACCACTTGGCCACCAGGACACAAAACAATGAAACCAACCCAAAACCTTGCAAATGGGGTGGGGGGCTTCACCCCCCCCCCCCAACTAAATATACCAACTCCGAGATCACACTATACTGGGGAAAAGGGCAAAGTTCATCATGGTGGCCAAGTGGTTAGCTTCCCTGTTAAAAACATCGGTGGATCGTTGCTTCAGTGAATTAACATTTCAGTGGAGTCATCTCAGTTTTTTGAATTCTGGTCAAATGTTATTTTGGTTAATGATAGGGAACAAATGGACTTGCCTTCCTCACAAATAAAGAGCCCAGGAAGATCAACAGTCCATGGAGTAAAAGAGGAACATGTGCATCCATAAGAAGAAAGAAAAAGGGGGAGGATTGAGTTAGTGAATACTGCAACAGTGAAGAGAAGGACATCTACTGCTATGGTAATATTTTACGCAACTATTACTATATCCTTTCATATCACTGTTGCAGGATTCTTTACATTAGGGAGAGTACAAAAGCTCAGGATGAAGGTCATGAAGAGGAAGGTCCAGCAGAGCCCTCAAGAAAGCCATTCAGGATAGCCATGGCAAATCAGTCTCTAACCCTGGAAACTACATCCAGCTTGTAATGCTTAGAAAAGTATGCACAGAAGTCCAAGTAGCAGCCACCTCAAGAATGGAGTTGGTATCCAATCCTTTGAAAAAAGCACCAGAAGAAGCCACAGCCCTAGCAGAATGAGCCTTAACAGAGGGCTTTTCCCATGAAAAGAGTAACAAAAGGAAAAGGCCTTATAGATTCAGGAATAAATAGTTTGCTTAGCAACAGCCAAACCTAAAGATCTAGGATGAAAGGAAACAAAAAGTTTCTCAGATTTATGAATGGCTTTAGTTTTATCTAAATAATATCAGAGTTGTCTACACAAATCCAAAGTGCGAAGAACATTTTCACTAGCAGACTGCGGAGAAGTGGAAAAAGTGGGCAAATGAATATAGACTGATTAACAGTCAACTCGGTAACCACCTTGGACATAAAAGAAGGACAAGTACAAAGAGACACCCTGTCACCTGTGAAAAACTAAAAAAAGAAGGAACAGCCACAAGGGCCTGAAGCTCAGACAGCTGACTAGCAGAAGTAAGGGCCAAAAGAACAGTTTTCCAAGTACAATACTGTATTGTAGCTGAAGCTGTAGGCTCAAAAGGAGCCAGAATCAAAGTTTCCAAGCCAAATTTACAGATCCCAAGAAAGAGGAATAGGCTTCCTGGCAGGCCTAATATGAAGGGCACTTAAATTGTTTGACCTCAAAATCTAGAAGCCAAAAGAGGAGTCAAAGGCAGACAAGCAGAAATGGCTGACAGGTGATCTTTAGAGTATGCCAACACTGAGCAATTGACACAAATAAGACAGAACTAAAGGAACGTTCACAGACAGTGGATCCAGGTTATGAGCAAGACACCAAAAAGAAAATATATTTTTTGGATAAAAAAGATTTCCTGGCCTCCTGCAGAACCTGAAACATAGCCTCAGAAAAAAGGTGCATAAAAGAGCTCAAAACCCTATCACCCACAGTGTTAGTGGACAAGTGGGGATCGATGACAGACCCCTTTTCTAGTGCGAGTTGCCAGTAGGCAAAAAAAAAATCAAGCTGAGGAATACCCCACTGTGGGCAATGTCCAGAAACATATCTCTGTGAAGCATCCATTTAGGAGTCTGTGTTACAGATCTTTTCAGGGAGTCTGCCACAGTGTTCTGATCTGAAGGAATGTAAACAGCCTGATACTGGACAGTCAGACCCCAAACCTGAAGAGCTAGTCTGGACAAGAAGCAAGACTGTATTCCCCCTTGCTTGCTGATGTACCACATCACTATGGTATTGTCTGTAAAGATTATGAGGGGCCCCAGAAGGAACAGAGAATGTAAGGCTTGAAGAGCCAGAAGAGCAGCTCTTACCTCTTTGATGTTGCTATAGTCCTTCCTCTGACTAAAGGGCCAAAGGCCCTGAACCTTCAGAGGGCTGAAGGAAGCTCCTAATCCCGTATCTGAGATGTCCAAAGAGTTCCTGAGAGAAAACTGGAGGCTGAAAAGAAGCCCTGGGGTGAGAGACAGTTGATAAATCCACCACTGAAACTAACTTGTGGCATGTGAATAAAGGAACTGGAAAGTCCAAAGGATGAGAATGTCGAAGTCAACCTGACTAAGAACCACTGCAGCTTTCTCAATTGGAATCTCACAAGAGGAAGCATAGGAATGGTGAAAGTCATGTACTTCATAGCCCTTAGATACTCCCTGGCTGTAACTGAGACCAGAGGAAGAAGGGACTGAAAGAATGCAATCAGATGTAATGCCTTGGGAGGAGGCAGGGCTGCCAGAATAGGAATGGTCTGGAGCCTGCTCTCCAGAAAAAACATGATCCTGAGGAGTCACGAAGGATTTTTGGAAATTCACTGTAAACGCTAGGCTTTTCTGGAGGGCAAACAGCATAGTGAAGATGCTGAAGCAAAGTTTCTGGAAAGGAAGCCTGCATGAGCGTGTGATCCGGATAAGGAAAGATTTGTATTCCCCTCATCCTGCAAAAAGCAATCACATGAGCAAGGCATTTAGTGAAGACCCTTGGGGCAGTAGAGAGGCCAAAGGGCAAAGCAGGGAACTGAAAATGCAAGGAAGAAACACAGAAATGTAAAAATTTCCTGAAATGAGGATGAATAGGAATATGGACATGGGCATCCTAGAGATCCAGTGAGACTAGAAAAGCCTGAGGTAGAACAGGAGGAAACAAGGTTTGAAGGGACAACATTCAAAAGGAAGGAACCTTCAAAAAGGTGTTGAACTGGAAAAGATCCAGAATGGGTCTCCAGGTGCCTTTGTTCCTGGGAACCAGAAACATTCTGGAATAAAACTCCTTCCCCCTTTTTGCGGAGCTAAAACTGCTTGGACGGTTCCTTAAGATAAAAGGCTTTGAAGAACATCCAGAAAAAAGGGCAGCTGTTCCTGAGGAGGTTAAGGAATGCCCAGAAAAGGGGGCGGGGGGGGATTTCCAAACCATGTAATACCCCTAATAAACAATGGATAGAGCCAGAGCATCCCAAATGATCCTTAGCCAACTGGGAAGGGACAGAGAAAGACGAAGAGATACAGGAAAATGGCTTAAGAGGGAGGGAAGAAGACAGAACCTGGCTTGTTTGCAAAAAAGAGGCTTTCGAGCAGGAGGAGTCTGAGTAGACTTAGCAGGAGCACCCCTTCTAGAACCCTTTTTACCTCTGGGAGTAGGACAAGACCGTTTATGTACAAAGGTAAATTTGGTAAGATTATTCCTCTGAAATTTGGGAACAGGTGAAACAAAAACATGTTTCAACTCCTGCATAGCCTTACCTTCCTCCTAAAGAGACTTAAAAAGCTCAGTAGCTGCAGAAACACAGATATTTTTAGAGTCAGTTGCAGCATCTATCAATTTAGCTTTAATATCATCAAGCAGAGGTTGAAGGCAAAGCCAAGAATAACACCTTAACACAGAACCAAAGGCAGCAGCTATAGAAGAGACATCAGCTTTATAATAATTAAATTTAACTGAATGGCAAGCCACTTGAGGAGAGGACCCCAACAGAGAAGGCCAAAAAGTCTTCCCCCGGAATCAGGAAGGTCTGAAATAACTGGAAAAGCCAGAGAAAGAAGGGCCAAAACATACCTGGTCATATGGGTCTGGTAATTCACAGCCTTAAAAGCCAGAGCAGTAGCAATTTTCACCTTTTTACCTTATCTTTCCAAGATTCTGCTTTCCTTGGACAGCAGCTTAGCAGACAATAAAAGCTTGGACGGCTTACCTGAAGAAACAGAAATAACAGAAGGGCAAGCAGACGGTCACTTGTAATGAAATGTATAATCATCAAGTACCTTAAAATTCTATTGGGTTTTTAGGAGCAGGGAGCGGGAATCAGAAGCCTAAAGCTGCAGAAAAAGTGTCCAACAAAGCAGGAAGAGGAGGAAAGTACAGTTGTGTACCTACCATAAATGTAGATGTTCGAGTGCATTCACTGTTGTAGTCATTACTCTTGGGTTATCCTGCTGGCAGGCTACTCCCAGTCGGCCAGAATTTGAAAGTCTACGTCCGGCGTCGGTTGCTGTCGCCTCTTCCCTGACGTCAGTGCGCCAGGGGTATAAGATGCAGCAGACGCCATTTTCTTCAGTTTTTCTTGCCCCAGATGTCAGGTGCCCCCAAATTGGTAGGCTGAAAAATATGCCAATAAAAATGCATGCATAAAAATAACATTTCCTTCATCTACAAGCAAATACACCAAATAGGTTGTATAGGATAGAGAAGTGCAGATAAGTCTCAGCAAAGAAAAGGGGGATGGTGGGTGGGTAACCTGGACTGCAACAGTGAATACACTCTAACATCTACATTTATGGTAGGTACACAACTGTACTATGTTCATCGTGTTTCACTGTTGCAGTCATTACTCTTGGGTTGAATACCAAAGCTGAGGAAGGGTGGCTGGGCTAAATAGGATTAGGAGAGGCTATGAGGCCCTGCAGGACTGCAGGGGCAAAGCCTGCTCTGGACTTAGAGTAAAGAGATAAGTGGTAGTGCTTTGCGAAGGTGTGCACTGAACTCCAGGTTGCAGCCTCTAAGATATCTTTGGTTGGTACTCCTCTGAGGAAGGCTGCTGAAGTGGCTGCTGCTCTGGTAGAATGAGGCCTAATGCCCTTAGGCACTAATTTGCCATGTTGAGAATAGCAGAAAAGGATGCAATGGCCTATCCATTTAGAAATAGTCTGTTTTGAGATAGCCTTTCCTTGTGATCCCGCAGCATATGACACTAAAGGTTGCTCAGTCTTTTTGAAAGCTTTAGTTCTGTCCAAGTAGAAGCGCAGCTGCCTGTGTATGTCCAAAGAATGCAGAATTTTCTCACCCTTGTTCTGTGGATTTGGATAAAAGGTTGGCAAGTGAATGGTTTGGTTGAGGGCCACACTGGACACCACCTTAGGCATAAATGTAGGGTTTGTCCTCAGAGAAACCCTGTCTGAATGAAAAATGATGAAAGGTTCCACAGCCATGAGTGCTTGCAACTCCGAGACTCGCCTTGTGGAGGTTATAGCTAGGAGCAGAGCCATTTTCCAGGATAAGAAGTTTATATCTACTCTTGATGCTGGCTCGAAAGGAGGCAGTGTGAGTTTTTCCAAAACATAATTGAGGTCCCAGGCTGGAATTGTTGCTCTCCTTGGAGGCCTAATGTTTTTGGCCCCTCTAAGGTACTGCCTTATTAAAGGATGAGAAAATGTAGGTGGTTCCGCATTGTAATGGGCTGAAATGGCAGAGGCATGAATCTTAATTGATGAGAAAGAAAGGCCTTTGTTCAGCATCTCAGTTAGGTATTGTAAAATCTGAGGGATATTTGGTACACACGTGTCAATGCCTTGTTCCTGGTTCCAAGCATAGAATCTCTTCCATTTCTCTGCACAAGAATTTCTGGTACTGGGCCCTCCTGGCCTCCAAGATAACATCCAAAACAGCTTTTGAAAGAGGAGTGTTCTGAATGACTACATTATCCGCCATGCTGCCAGATTTAAGGTCCCGAGTTGGCTGTGCAGGATCTGATTGTTTTGTTGGGTCAGCAAGTGAGAAGTTTGAGGCAATATCCATGCTGGACCTTGAGACAAGCTCTTTAGGATTGAGTACCAGTGCTGGCGTGGCCAGTCTGGTGCAATCAGTATCATTTTTGGCTTCTCTTCTCTGACCTTTAGGAGTACCCTGGGAAGGAGAGGCAGTGGAGGAAAGGCATATACTGTTAGATTTTTCCAGCTGAAGGATAGGGCGTCCACTTTCCATGCTTGCTTGTGATAAATCCTTGTGCAAAATCTCTGCAACTGGCAGTTGCGAGGGGAGGCAAATAGATCTATGTCTGGGCATCCCCATTTCCTTATTATCATGCTGAAGACTTGTGGATCCAGTTTCCATTCGTGGGGATCCATGAGGTTTCTGCTTAGTTCGCCTGCCAGAGTATTTGTTTTTCCTGGCAGGAATTGTGCTTGCAGGTGGACTTGAAAAGCCAATGCTGTGTCCCATAAGGTCATTGCTTGTCTGCAGAGGGGGTAGGAATGTGTACCTCCCTGCTTATGTACCACATGATTGTAGTGTTGTCTGTCTTTATCAGTAACTGTCCTGGATGAAGCAGGTCCTTGAAAGCTGTCAGGGCATTTTGAACAGCTAGCACCTCTTTTTGATTGATGTGAAGATGCATCTGGTTTGCAGGCCATGTGCCCTGAATACATTTTCCTGCTATATGGGCCCACCAGGCATAATCTGACGCATCTGTTGTCAGTGTCTGGCTGTGGGTAGACTGAATGGCAGACCCTTGCTGTGGTAACAGACTTCTGCCCACCATCGAAACTCCTGTTGCAGGCAGGGAATGAGTGCAATTACTGTCTCCAGGCTGTGGCAATGCTGAGTCCAAACACATTTTAGATACCATTGTAGTTTCCTCATATGCAGTCTGGCATATGGAATTAGTAGAATGCAGGATGCCATGAAACCCAAGGCCTGCAGGATGTTCCTTGCAGATAAGTGGGTTTTTGTTGCCAATTTCTTGAAGTAAGTAGTCAGATGCTTTTGTTTGTCTGGCGTGAGATAAGCCATCTGGGCAGTTGTATTTAAGCTTGCACCCAGGAATATTATCTCTTGAGAGGGCACTAGTTTTGATTTCTTTTCATTTACTGTGTACCCTAGGCCAATTAGTAATCTTTTTGCAAACGCCAGATGCTTTAGAAGAATATCTTTGTTCTCTGCTTGAATTAGGCAGTCATCCAAGTAGGGATATATTTGAATTCCTTTTTGTCTGCAAAACGCAATTAATGGTGCCAGGCATTTTGTGAAAACCCTGGCCGCAGTAGATAAGCCAAAGGGCAGTGCAGTGAATTGGTAATGCATTGAGCCAGCTATGAATCTGAGGTATCTTCTGCAAAATTGTCTGATTGGGACATGCAGGTATGCCTCTTTTAGGTCCAAAGTTACGAGCCAAGCCTTCTTGCCCAGCATGGGCAGTAGCTGCTGTCGAGTCAACATCTTGAATTTTGGAACTTCCAGAAACGTATTTAGTATAGACAGGTCCAGTACTGGTCTCCAGGTTTTGTCCTTTCTGGGTACTAGGAAAAGTCTGGAGTAAAATCCTTGCCCCTGCTCTTGTTGTGGTACTTGCTGAATGGCCCTCATGTCCATGAGGGCTGTAATTTGTTTTTGTGCCTTTGCCCATTGATTGTGTGGTAGGTCTGGCATACCTTTTGACCTTGGTAGAGTGTGAAAATGGAACCTGTAGCCTTGGGACACTATGTTCAGGACCCATTTGTCTTGGGTAACCATTTGTCAATTTGATGAAAAAAGTGCTAGTTTTCCCCCTAAAGGGGTTGCCGAAAGAAAAGTGCTTGGATCGGGTAGAGGAAAGTCATTGGGACGGTTTCCTGTAAGGCTGTGATTTGTCTTCTCCGCTTTTGGAGGTAGGAGCACCCCATTGTTTAGGCCTGTATGAGCCTTGGGGTGGAGATCTGCCTCTGGGACGCCTGTATCTGCCTCTTTGTGGCCTGTCTGACACTGGAAAGGACCAATTTTTAGAAGGCCAGTTCCTGCTAAACCTGGCTGGCTGTACCTGTAAGAAATCCTTGACTGTCTGCATGGATTTTGCTTTATCCTCCATTTTTTTCAACACCTCTTCTGCTTTAGTACCAAACAAAGTATCATGCTGTAATGGTGCATCTAATAATTTTGCTTTAACATGATCAGGCAGATTCTGTTCCTTTAACCAAGCATGCCTTCTAATAACAGAACCTGTAACAGCGGCCCTGCAAGAGACCTCCAGTGAATCATAACCACATTGCAAAGTATGCTTTCCCACTTGTTCAGCTGCATGCAATAAATACTGCAATTCCTTGTTCTCAGAACTTTCAGTATTTGTCAACAATTTCTGTTTAAGCAGTGACATTAAATATTGCTGATATTTAAGCATATGAAACTGACAATTTAAAGCCCTTACAGCCAGGGTAGCAGAAGTGTAGACTTTTTTCCCCCATCTGTCTAGAGCCCAAGAATCCCTATCAGAGGGGACAGGGTTTTTTGCAGTGGAAGCTTTGACCCCTTTGGGATCCTGAGATATAGTTTCTGGGTCAGCAGCGGGGTTTTTATATAGGAATTTATGAGAATCCGGGACCCTGTAGTAGGTGCAGGGGGTAAGGAGTCAGGGGGACAGGCCGGACTCTGAAAATACATCATCTACAATGTCTAGAACAGGTGGAATAGTAAGGGGTCTGTGCTGAGGAAGTAGTAGATAGTCCTTGAGCCTTTTCTTGGATTCAGAATAATCTTGGCTCTCCCAGTGGAAATGCTCCCTTACGGTATGCAGGGTTTCCCCAAAAGAATAATCCTCAGGAGGAGAGGCTGAAGGAATGGATTCTTCAGCATCAGAATCCTCATAGGGAAGCATGGAGTAATCCTGTTCAGAAGAGGAATCAGAGGAAATAGAAACCTGATCAGAAGAATTATACTCTGTCTCTTGCCTAGGCCTCTTATGAGGAGGGGGATGGGAGCCCCTGATCAAAGTAATTAGGTCTTCGGCCATTCTGAGCATCTGTTTTTTAGGCATGGAAGTCTGAGCAGGAGAATGCTGTACTTGTTTCTTTGTCTTTAGAGCTGCTTTAGTCTTTGTCTTTGAAGCTGAAGATGGCTTAATATATAGTTGTGTAGGTCTGAAGACACCCTCAGAAGTTGATGCCTGCTCAGCGGCTCCGGACCCATCTGAGGGAATGATTTCAGAGTGTCCAATACCTTGAGTACCCAAAGGCCCAGTCGGATCCATGTGAGAGTCGGAAGCGGCCTGTGGCTCTGAGGTAGCGGGTGCCAGGGTCTGCGAAAGCGCCTCACTGAGAACCGGCGAACTGGCGACTGGCCTAGCAGAGGCCTCGTCGTCGATTTTGGACCTCGGATGCCTATCCTTTTCCTTGTCCTTGCGTTTTTTGTAAACTCCGGTTGTCGGCTGGTCCGACGGCATTATATAATTAAATCCTCGGCCAAAGTAATGAAATGCAAAATCGAGCAGACACTTAAAAGTGCTTTGGTTAAATCTAGCACAAAACCGACAGCTAGCAACATTGTGATCAGGGCCTAGGCAAGGAATACAGTAAGAGTGAAAATCCTTATGAGGTATTTGCTTCCCACAAGAAATACAATTGTTAACTTTTTCTGACATCGGTCTGGAGCAAGAAAAAAGTTTCCCCAACAGGGTACGTAGCTTTAATGAAGACTTTGGTTCTGAAATTCAGATTTGAATATCTCAGGAGACGGACGACCGGCACTTGTGAACTGCTTTTGCTTCGGGCACCGCACGGCAAGAAAGACTGAAGAAAATGGCGTTGGCTGCATCTTTTATACCCCTGGCGCACTGACTTCAGGGAAGAGGCAACAGCAACAGACGCCGGACCTAGACTTTGGAAATCTGGCCGACTGGGGGTAGCCTGCCAGCAGGATAACCCAAGAGTAATGACTGCAACAGCAAAACATGATGAACATCAGCAAAGGGCGTATGAGACTGCATCTGAAGGAGTCCATAGTACCTCTTCTGAACATCAGAAATCTGGAAACAGTCCCACTTAAACTCCATCATACAGGAAACAATATCCTCAAAGGAAATCTTCTCAAAAGGAGAATCCGGACTAACAGAGTCTTCTTCCTCAGAACCATAATCCAAGGAAGAGGGAATCTGAGAGGAATATGCCAAAGATTCTTCATTAGAATCTATTACCTCATCGAAAGAAGGCTACTGACAAGGCTTCTTTAGGGGAGTAGAAGACCAAGAGGGGCAGGAACAGGGACTCCCCTGAGGTGGCTTCAAAGTCATAAGAGCATTAAACAAACCCTGTGCGAAATCCTACCATTCATGCAGAGAATCCTTAAGAGCATGTGAAATATGCTTAGTTTTCTGCTTCCTTTTCAAAGGGACATCAGCCCTAAACATCTTGGGTAGTTTGGACCGCTGCCAACACTCAATGAGCATAGCAGGAATCTACTCCCCAACAAGAATCTAAGGAAAACCCCTAGGCCCTATGAATATAATCAGCCGCAGTTCCCCTGAACATCTGAAACGGATGTCAGCAGAGCCTCCAAGGACTTGCAAGAAGCCGGATCCATGCTGGCCTCCAAAGTGGTTGTGACAGAGGAATTTGACTGAAGAACCAAGCGATCATCCAGGCTTTCACCAGCCTTGAAAGAGACGCACAGGGAGGCGGGTACAACAGAAGAATCCAACCAAACTTTCTTGGCCTTCTTTGCAGCTGCTGACCCTCGAGCTGGGATGATTCCACCATTGTACCCTGAGCCAACAATTTAAAAAGTTGGTTCTCTAGATGAAGAGCTAAAGAGGAGAGGTGGCTACTCAAAGTTCTAGGGACACAAACCTGACAAATAGGATGTATGACTGAGAACCATCTAAGCAAATCAAACACTGCTCGTGACAGTCCTTATAGGGAATCTACTCACCGGCATTTTCACTTTCTGGATGACATGTAACCAAACATCCACGAAAAAAAAAAAAAAAAAAAAAAAAAAAACAATGGGGCACTTACCTAAAAATGTCTGGCAACCAGTAGATGAAAGAATGTTCAGACAGACAATCACAGATGGTATTCAGACTGGTGGCAAAGAAATTCTGACAAAGGTACATTCTATGTCACTTTTATGCTCTACGCCATGTGCAGGGAGCACACGTATGATGTACAACAACCTAAGGCTTTGGTATATTGACAAGATGTCGGGCTACCCTTGGCAGGGGATCTTTAATGTGAGGAATCCTGCAAAGAGTGATATGGAAGGACATCTACCCCAAAAGATTGGTATTGAAATTTCATGCACTAGGCTACAAGCTAAGACACTGGAATAATCTTCATATTAAACAAAAACAGAAAAATTGGTGTATTTTCTTGCTCTATGTGGGTAAATACAAATTCCCTTAACTGTATTATTTACCTTTTTCATAAATTATTATTACATTGTATGAATTATGTTAACATGTTTGTAATGAATTTTTTAAATCAAATTTCATTTGCAAATCAAAACAATGTTTCCTGGTTGGCCTCAGTTGGACATGTCTCATCAGAAGATGAGGCCAGAACAAAGAGAACCCATAATGAAGCCAAAATGCAGCTATCAGAATGATTTGCTTTTGTGTACCTTGATCTTCTACAGAAATCTGGAAAATTGAAGAAACAAGAGGAAAACCATAAAGGACACCCAAAGGCCAGTTCTGGATGACTGTACATCTGGAACATCTTCTTGAGAAAGGAATAAGGAAAAGAGGTTGCCGCATTTGGTATTGATTGGAGATGCACAGAGGCAGCAGCACGGCTTCCCCCAATGCCAGAACAGAGATCCCTTTCGAAGCATCAGCAGACAATGGCAGAGACTGCCCACTACAAAATGTAGTCTGAACTGGGATATGACTTGCAATAAGAGGTGTGTTGGTTGCAAAGATCCATTCCCAAATTCTTACGGTCTCCTGGCATACAGAATAGGAATGGCTTTTCCCTTCCATATTTAAATACCATATCACAGCCATGATGATAGCAGCACCCTCAGGAAATCCCGAATGCCTGTAAGGTCAGAAAGACTGTCATAATTTCTAAAACAAAGATGTGGAATGAGGTCTGCCTATGTTCATGTTCCTGGAATGTTTTTTTTTTTCTTGATCATGCCCACTACTCCCCACTCTAGAGAATAAACATGTGACTCATACAGCTGGGGTGAGGGCAGGGAAAATTCTGCCAAAAAAGAGAGGTGGCGGACTTTCTAGTACAACCTGAAGTAACCCTGCACCACCTAGAAAATATGATCAGGTACTCAAAGGGATTTAATAAACAATTCCACTGTACTCTGGGGTCCACTGTAGAACCCTCATGTGAAAACATGCATTGGAAACCATGCAAGTCAAAGCTGCTATGAGTTCCAGAACCTTGAGACAGTGTGTGTGGCAGTGCCAAGACTAGCATTGCAGAACCTAACAGAATATCAAATGAATAGAAAGAATTTGGTCCTACAGGAGAACTGTTTGACAAGACAAACAGCCCATCCTGCACCTAATGAATGTGATGGGCTGAAGGGCATCAGCTTGGCCTTTGTGATTCTCAGTGTTACCCCTAAAGACTGAACAGAAACTACAGATTGCCCTTGGAGATGATCGTGCTTGTGCTTTGTGTGGGGCTGGCTGGAGATGTTTCTTCAAGTTCGGAAAGACACTGGTGTACAGCAGCCTTAGATGCACGGCTACTATTACCATGAAATGGTACATACCCAGCAGGCTGAAGTGAGACAAACTGGAATAGTCCAAAATTGAAAATGATTATCACTATGCAGAAATGCGAGAACCTATAAGATTACTTGGTAACCGATGTGCACATAAGCATCCTGGAGGTCCATGTTCATTCTCCTTCTTGCAGACAAGGAAGGATGGACTGCACCACAAAAATGCAAAAAGGCTCATTTGGAGCATACTGATTTAGGCAACTCAAACTGAGAATAGGCATGATGTTCTTACATTCTTCATCACCAAAAAGACCATTGAGTAAGCGGGTAGCACTTGTTGATCTAGCAAGACATCTTCAAAATTTATTTTTTACAGCAAGCTTACTACCTCTCTGTTCTTTCCACAGCCTTTTGATGGTCTGGTATGCTTGGAAGGAGAAAAAAGTGCATGGTAGTAGAAGAGACTGTAGTCAGAGTAGAAAGGAAGGGGATTGTACAACCTCTTTGATGTTACTGTCCTCACTTACTTATCCAATGTGATGGCCATCCACACAATGACAAGTGCAGATACAGGGAACTGCTGAACACTTCCAGAGTGGAACAGATGGACAAGTCCTCAGGAAGCAGATTGCAGGCACCTGACCGGGCTATCTTGGTATTTCAGATCATTTAGTAGATTCTAACCACTACTATATTATAGGGCATTCTAAGTTGCTGTGATGTCTGCAATTTCTTTCATACCCCATTCTTGCCTTGTTTCTGTTAGCAGAATCAGAGCTTAACCCTAAAAGCAATAAGGGTCTTGTCTACCTGTTGCTGCTTCTGCAGTTCAGCTTTTACTGTCTGCCCAAATATCAAGATTCTATCATAAGGGGCTATTATGAAAGTGGCCTCGTTAACTTCAAAGTCTGTTAGGAATAACTAGGTACAGTGTCCAACAGCCGTGCCAGTGGCTACCACCCTGGCTGAAATATCTGTCAGAAACATGAGTAAGCCACATGGTTAGGCTAAAAATGAAGGACAAGATTGACATTTGCAATGAAAGTTTCTTCTTGATTTCGTGCCTGGCATCCCTTAGAGAGTCCTGGATGCTTCATACTTTAAGGTTCTCTACAACCTTAATACTTTCTATATAGCTTACCGCCCTTAGAGATAATATGGAGGAGGAATAAATCTGTTTCCCAGTCGGTCCAAAACACATAACGACTCATTAGGCAGACTGCTCGGTGGGCTCTACAGCTCAGGAGCCTTCTTCAGTGCAACTGCAGCCATAAGGCAGTCAACCACATGGGTACTAGCTAAAGCATTTTAATCATTAGGTGGCTGGATGAACCTTTCCATTATCTCTAGTACAGCAGTCACTACATCAAGGTTCTTCCATGCTAACTATACTACTAGGCAAACCCTTTTGCCAGGTGGGGGACCACTCCAGGATAATTTGTGGAAATGGAAGACTTTCTCCAGTATTCGCATGGATGGAGAATGGGTTTCTGTAGTCCATCTTACCTTACCTCTGATAATCTTGAGAAAAAAGTAGGGTCATTTTGTGGGGATAGCAGGAATATAGCCTCTTTATCCTCATCTAGAACTAGAATGCGAGACAAGAGGTGGGTCTAGATGCTTCTTCTTGCACCTTGTTTAGATGGGCAATATCTATGGAGAAGACTCAAAAGTGGGGGAAAAGGCTGTATACTCAGACAAGCTATTAGCAACGACACCTAGTCACTGGTACCTGACCAGGGGGTGGATGGTTGACAAAGCAGGCACAAGTACATCCCTGACAAAAGAAGCAGCAGTGAAGCTCCATGTCAGACGAAGTGCATTCAGTCAAGTCCACATCATCAGGGCTGATGCTGACACAGAAAAAACAGTCAATGGGCCCAATATCAAAGGATCAAAGGAGGAACCTGCCTCTGGCCTAACTGCAAGAGCTCTAAACCACATTAAAAGTTGAAGCCAAGGATAATGAGTTTAACTGCTGAAAGGTTGATCCCCAGGACTGGAGTGCTTGGGCCTAAGGGCATCCAATGCCAATTTTAACCTCAATAAGTTAACCCTTTATGTTAAATGGCCCACAAAAGCAACTATCAGCTGCAGGATGATACACTCATAAAAACTGTAGCGCCCAGGGAAGCTGCGGCCGTACTGGCTCATCACAGAGAAATGCTCAGTCTTTCTTCTTTTTTCACTTAAAACACAGATAAAACCACTTTCTGGGTTCTTAAATGAAGGTACAGTAACTTACAGCAGACAGAAGTTACTAGAAATCAAGCAGCTTTCAATACAGTGTTTCTGGCTGGATTCACTACAGTCTGCAGAGTATTTGGGGGCTACTTCACTCTCAGAACTCCCAGATCTTTGTCTTTTAACCCAGCATGCTCTAAGGTGCTTGAAACAGGAAGGTGGTTCTAGAACACTCTGGACAAGGTATAAGAGGAAAAGATGGCAGAAAACCAGGAAAGGTGGTTGCAGAGCTGGGATTGCTGCTAAGCTGAAGATTAATCCTCATATGCTTGCACTGCCACCCATACTATTAGCTAGCGTGTGCTTACCGGACAACAACATGGACTTTTTAAGGCTGGAACTCTCCACAAAAAAACAAGGTGAGAAATACCATGTTATTGACATTTACTGAGACATGGCTACATAGCAAGATCACTGATAGTGTTGTTAACTTAGAAGGTTTCACACTCTTTTGTGCAGACAAATGCCAAGTCTTGTGTGGAAAGGCCAAGGGAGGTGGAGTCTGTATCTACGTTAATGAAAGATGGTGTAAAAACTGTGAGACTGTATAATCACACGGTTCTGATAATCTAGAGTTTTTGTCCTTATAATGCAGACCCTTTTACGTAACCAGGGAGTTTTAATGGAGTCTGTGCAACAGATGTGTACATTCCACCCAGTGCTAATACCACTGAAGCCACGAACAAACTACACAACTCTGTGAGCTACAAAGTAAAAACTCAGACTTTGCACACATGGTAGGAGGCGATTTCAATAGAGCTGATCTGAGAGACGAGCTACCCCACTATTATCAATATGTTGACTTTCTCACAAAGGGTACAAGCATTTTGGACAGGGCATACACCAACATAAAAGAAGCCTACAAGGCAGTACAACAACCTAATATAGGAAGATCCATTCACATTTCCATCATGCTTCTACCAGCTTACAAACCTGCTCTGATCAGAGGAAAGCCCACAGTGAAGCAAAATGGGGTTTGTCATGAGGGGGCAATGGAATGTCTCCAGGACTGTTTAGAAAGTGCCTACTGGGATGTATTCGGAGAGGTAAGCCACATCAGACCAACAGGTAAACATATGACTACACAGAAGCAGTAATGGCATACATTCTCAAAGTGTGTTGATGACGTATCTATCACCAAAAGTATTACAAACAGAGCAAACCAAAAACTTTGGCTCACTAGTAAAGTCTATGAACTCCTGAAGGCAAGGAATGCAGCATTCAGGTCAAAAGACAAGGAAGGTCTAAGTGAAGCCATAGTAAATCTAAAAAGAGGCTAAGCGGGAGTACTGAAGAAGGGTACAGAGTTGCTTAAAGGACTACAGGGATACTAGAAGTCTTTGGCAACAGATCACAGATTATAAAACCAGGGCAGCTCAGTGTGAAAACAGCAGTGAATTCCCGGACATGCTGAAGTCCTTTTTTGGTAGATTCAAAGAGAAAAATAACTTCTTTGCAACTAGGAGGGAGTTACCTACTGACCAGAATGAGGGGGTGTTCAGTCTTAACTCTGAGGAAGTGAGAGGTCAGCTAAAGAAAGTGACCCCAGGAAGGCTGCTGGCCCCAGCCAATATACTGGGAAAGTACTAAAAGGGTGTGCAGATCAACTACACTCAGTTATGACAGATATTTTCAATACCTCCTTGCTCTAGAAAAAAGTACCCTCTTGCTTCAAGGTAACAAATATCATCAGTCTTCCCGAAAAAGCCAATCCCTCTTGCCTGAATGACTGCAGACTGGTTGTTTTAACTTCCAACGTCATGAAATGTTTTGAGAGGATTGTACCCGTCAGCAATTCTACCACCAACCTTTGATCATCTGCAGTTTGCTTATCGAGCAAACAGGTCCACTGCTGATGTCATATCAGTGGGATTGCACCTCACTTGACCATCTAGAGGGAAAGAACAACTATGTCAGGCTGTTGTTCATGGACTTCAGTTCGGCATTTAATACTGTGGTTCTGATGCAACTTACTGCTAAGCTAGTCAAACCTTGGAATTAACAAGCACCTCTGTAACTGGATCTTGGACTTCTTGATCAACAGACCACAGAGAACATGTGTAGGAAATAACACCTCTGGATAAATAATTCTCAAAACCGGTGTTCCTCACGGATGTGTCCTCAGCCCGCTGCTGCTCACCATCCTTACCCACAACTGTTCTGCAAAACACAGCTCCAATCATATCAAGTTTGCAGATGACACCACAGTCCTGGGCCTCATCAAAGGAGAGGATGAAAGAGCGTACAGAGACAAGGTCAACTCTCTGTTCGACTGGTGTATGAAAAACAAACTAGACCTGAACATAAATAAAACAAAGGAAGTCATCATTTACTTCAGGAAAAGGTCAACTCCCACTCATCACTTAAGATTAACTGTGAACAGGTGGAAGGGCTGAAACTGCAAAATGTCTAGGAGTACACATTTTACAGGATCTCTCGGACTGTGAATACTGGTCAGTTGATGAAAAATGCCCATCAACGTCTCCACTTTTTGAAAAGGCTCAAAAGAGAAAAGCTCCCACTTACTGCTGTCTCCACCTTCTACAGAAGAGCTACTGACAGCATTCTCACCTATAACTTCACTGTTTGGTTTGGGAACTGAACAGTAGCTGAAAGGAAGAAGCTACAGAGAGCAGTACGAGTTGCTGAGAAAATCATGGGCACCAGTCTACCATCAATCCAAGAACTATTCACAGCAAGGAACCGTAAAATAGCCCACAGAACACTTGACACCTCGCACCCTGCACATGGCTGCTTTACTCAACTGTCATCTGGCAAGAGGTACTGCAGTATTCACTGTAGGACCTCCAGATTCATTAATAGCATCTACCCAACAGTGACAAGACTTATTAACTCGGACACCAGCCCTAGCGACTCCACAACAAATTAACAGTGTCTTGTTTGGAATGTGCAATATTTTTTTTATTTATTTACTTAGCTATATATTTACATTCAAGTGCAATTGCCTGTTACTTGCTTTATGTAATAATACATAAAAAGTGACAATTTTAGTTCATGGGCAATAGTCAGTCTTACCTGTCATGCTGCTACTGTACAGTATTTATATGACTACATAGGGTGTTAGCTTTTTTTCTTATGTTCCTGGGGCATAGTCAGTCTCTATTTCCTTTACATGACATGTCTTAATGTTGGATTTGTTGTATCCTATGCTTCGTCTGTACTCTCATGGTGAGATAATACTCATAATTTTGTTTAGGTTTATACATGTGTAGTCCTAAATGACAGTTTACTATGAATCCATGCCAACAGCACTCAAAAAGGCTGCAGTCTCAAAACTGGAGTCTGCTCGAGTCAACCTCGACTGTTTCATCAACGCAGACCCATCATGAGGCTAACTAGCTGTGTCATAGGACATGGAAACTGGAATAGACCTAGTGAGGAAATGTATGGGGAAGATGCAACAAAACCTAGAAAGAAAGAGCTTGATTTGTCCCAATTTTAGCAGGCAAGAAATGGGGGACCAGATACGATACATTCATAAAAATGCCTGCTATGTCTTGTTACTGTCAATTTTAACAAAGATGGCACATACCTGGAATTGACCTACTACGTTTTGTGGATCCACAGTTTGGGGTCAGAGGCAAAAAATGAGATGCCGCTGGGATGAAGCCTTGGAGATGGCACCTCATGGGAAACACTGACCTAGGGTGGTAGAAATCACTAGTCTTAGCTTTCTGAAGGAAATCAACAGGACTGCCTTAGCAGGAGCTGACTTCTTGGAGCTGTGAACAGGCTTGGGGGAACAGCAGCAGCTAGAGAAGCCTTAAGAGCTGAGGAATGGAGGTAGTCTCAAGTTTCTTAACCTACAAGCCATTTCTTCTACCTCTATGGGTAGAAGCTTCAAATGAGGTACAGATGTCACAAGGCTCCAAGAAATGAGTTTCCCATAAACACTTAAAATATTTGTGGTGTTTGACCTGTAGAGACATTTTATCCCCAATTTTGCACTGTTTAAATTCTTTCAGCTTTTCAGATATTATAAATCGGTACACTTTTACACCCCATTCCCCACCCAACAGCCGAAGGTTACAGCAAATTAATGCTTCTGGCCTCTCTTTCTTCATTTTTTACATGTAATACCTCCATTTCTTAAAACTAAAAATAAATACTCATTTACTTTAGTATATTTATCACATACAACAAATCAATGAAAATGCTTTATTGTACAACATGCAGTTTATATAATTACATTTTTTACAAATACCATTAAGAACAAAATACTTGTTATACTTAGTTACGTTTTTCCTTTTAGTGTCCTTCCAAAAATAAATGACATGAAATGAGGTAAATGATTTTCAGATCCCCAACAAATTTAACAAAGTTCAATCTTTCTCAACCACGAACCACATTTTCTTGTAAAGCTATATTTCAAAATGTGATTGATGCTTTATAATCTCAAATCTTTACTATTTTAGTGTTGCTGGTGGTCTTCCTGTTTATCTCCATCCTCAACACCAGACTCTGTTTGAAGTCCAGGTATTTCCAATTCTTCTAGTAAACTCCTGTGCTGTTTTTCTGTCTTTCTAGCATTTTCATTTGGAACACTGGTAAATGTTTAATTACAAAAGTCTCTCAATGAGCTTTATTATCAGAAGGATTTCCAGCAGAGTCCATTTCTGTTTGATAGATCAATTTTTGTCAGACAAATTTTTGTACTTCCTCCTTAGCCTGTTTTGCATCAAAAATTATTTTGATTCTCTAGGGAAAAATATTCTGAAAAAGCTGGATACCACCTCTTGAATTTCACACCTGCCTCTCAACATTCCGATTGCTGGGATAAATTTGCTTCTCTTCTGCCTGGTGTACAGTGAATAATCAATTTTCCACAAACCGTATACTGTCTTCAATTTGTACTACTTTGCCCTTTTGCTACAGTTTTGTCAGGATCCAATCTTTCTGTTGATACGATTGCATTTTTACTAATGCTTTCTCATGGCCAGATTTGGTGCATACACATGATGTGTCCTTTCAATTAACAAATCCTGCTATTGAATACCAGTTCAGTTACTTATTTGTGCATCTTTAAAAATCAGTTTGTTCCTTCCAGTTTCTCTGGTACAGCAGAACATCTCAGATTGTCTCTGCATGCTTTGCTCAATAACTCTAGCATTTTTGAAACCGCTCCTCTTCAGTCTCATACTCATCCAGCCTTTTCTTCATTTCAACATCTGATTTTTGCAGTTTTATTAGTTCATCTGAATAGCTGTTTACAGCTTCCTCCTTTTTGCCATCCTTTTGCTATTTGACTTGATATATTCCTTCAATGTTTCATTTACTTTAATCAAATTTTATGTATTTTTCCTCTAAATTACTGGAAACCATCTATTGTACCAAAGCTGCAGCTTGAACTGATTTTTCCTGAAAAGCTGCAGGATTCTTCTTGGACCATGTTTTCTCTTGACCTCATCCAGTTGATTTTCTTTCAGGCTCTAAGTTTCTTCTTTGTTGGCATCCAGGCAATGTATTTAGCTAGTACCTGAATTTTACTAAAATTGATAGAATTACTATCCCTGATCTCTCAGTTTTTTTCCACACTAAAATTAAGCTGCTGATCAGTGTGCAGCCATCTTGGAATAGATCTCTTTGGACTTATTTTTGTCCATAATAGATTACTGATGGCAATGACTCCGCCATAGCAAGAAAACCATCAAAAAAAGCTAACACACACCAATGGCAAAGAATCTGACACCAAAAAGCAATTTCCTGCAACATAATGGGCAATAAACCAAAATTCTGAACAAGATCAACAACTATTCTGCACAGAAAATATATTCAACCAAAAGGAATGGTTTGCCTAGGGGGAAAAGAAAATGGCACCTACTACAAACCTTTAAACAAGCACAAAAGGAACAAATCAGCATGTTAATCAAAAGGTTAAACATGAGAGGCATAAAACAAATTGGAAGAAATCAGAAACTAAGGAAAACATTCTAAACATTTGAAAACAATGGTGACCAAGGTGACTTATTAGAGGAGCTGAAAAGATCTTAGAAGGTTAACATGGCCAGTACAATCAAGTCCTGTTGGTCATAGTCCTATAGGCAATAAGAATAGAACTTCAGTCCTAGATCTTGCAGTAAAACAACTGGCAGCAGCCTACGAAAATTAGAAGTTATGTACCTACCATAACGTTCCATGTTAGTTGTCTTCTCTTGCCTTCTTTCTTGCTGGATGGGTTCGGAGCCGATCCTCGGCTCCGACTCGGCACTTGCTTTAGCTTAGGAACTCCTTTTACCAGCTCGAGGCAACCCTATATCCCATGATGCAAGGCGGAACTACCTCAGATCTCGTTTGGTAGCTAACCTACCCTGCTAAAGACTATCCTAACATAATTAGGAACACAAGTTCCTAATAGAAGTCCTCATATGAAGGCTCCGGAGGAAACAACCTAATAGGAACTCTTCAAGATCTGTCCAGGCCAGGGGAAGGAGGGAGGGGCAAGAAAGAAGGCGAGAAGACAACTAACATGGAACGTTATGGTAGGTACATAACTTCTAAATGTTAAGTTGTCAATCTCGCCTTCATTCTTGCTGGATGGGACTGCGTCCCTAGCACCTGTATCCCGGGTGGCTCAATGGAACAGACTCTTGAGAACTGTGGAACCAAAACTGGCCCTATTTCTGGAGGCCAAGTCCAACTTGTAATGAAAGACAAAGGTATGGGGCGTAGCCCAAGTAGCTGCTGCACAAATGGTATCAATGGGTAGTCTATCCTGAAAAGCTGCAGAAGTGGATAGACTCCTGGTTGAGTGTGCTTTTGGCTTAGAAGATAGCTGTTTGCCTCTGAGAGAGTACACATAGGAAATAGTGGAAGTCAACCATCTGGATAAGGTCACTTTAGATACTGGAAGACCTATCCTGTTTTCTGCATAGGAGACAAATAATTGGTCCGATTTTCTGAATTGTTTAGTTCTATGCAAATAGTACCTGAGCTGACGATGGACATCCAAAAAATGCAGTTTCTGTTCAGCTCTGTCGGAATAGTTTGGGAAAAAGACTGGTAGGTCTATAGATTGGTTAATGTTGGTCTGAGATACGACTTTGGGGAGAAAGGAAGGGTTAGTTCTTAATGATACCCTGTCCTTATGAAAAACCAAATAAGGGGAACGAATGCAGAGAGCTTGGATCTCGGAAACCCTTCTTGCAGAAGTGACAGCCAGTAAAAATATAGTTTTCCAGGTCAATAACTTCAAAGAACATGAAGCAGACGGTTCGAAGGGAGGTAGTATCAAGGATGCCAACATTAAGTTTAGATCCCATTGCGGAGGAGGATGCTTTATAGGTGGTTTTAGGAGGAAAACTCCTCTCAGAAAGGCCTTGCATAACCTATGAGACATAATGTTATTGTCATGCAGGCCAACATGATACTTGGAAATAGCAGCCAGTTGTACTTTGACTGTAGATGACGAGGATCCTGAATGAAAAACCTCCACCAGGAAATCTAAAACCGAATGTACAGGAGCAGTAAAGGGGTCAATATTTCTGGAATTCGCCCAAATAGAAAAACGTCGCCACTTGCTAGCATAAACAGTCCTAGTGGACGACTTCAAGGAAGACACTAAAATGCCTCTGACTGAGTCCAAAATCATCGGTAGCCTGGCTAGGGTAGGAAGTGGAGCAACCAAGCAGTGAGGTTGAGAGAATGAATGGCCCGGTGCTGCTGACCGGATTGGTGGATCAAGAGATCCGGAACTGGGTCCAGATGCCAGGGCTGCACTAGAAGGTGACGATGCAGAGACGGAAACCAAATTTGTCGAGGCCAATATGGGGCAATGAGGATCAACTTGGCTCTCAAAACAGTGGCTTTCTGAATGACTTGTGGAATCAAGGGAAAAGGAGGAAAAGCGTACAGAAGTCCCTGGGGCCAATCCTGGGTTAGAGAGTCTCTCAGGGGTTGGCCTGGAAGGGGAAAGAGAGAGTGAAGAAATCGGGGCACTTGTTGTTTTGAGGAGTAGCAAAAAGATCGCAACAAGGAGTGCCCCACTTCAGAAAAATCTGATCCACTACAGATTGATTGAGAGACCACTCGTGAGGCATCAGAATGGATCTGCTCAGCCTGTCCGCTAATAGGTTGGACCTGCCGGGGATGTGCGTTGCTATCAGAAACCGCTGGGAAGAGATCGCCCATTGCCAAAGTCTGCGAGCTTCTCGACATAACGGATAGGACCTGGTCCCGCCCTGTTTGTTGATGTACCAGACTACGGACATGTTGTCCGTCTGTACTGCAATAGTCCCCGTGGGAAGAAAGTCGTTGAGGGCTTGCAACGTTAAAAGCACTGCTCTCATCTCCAGGACATTTATGTGCAGATGGTATTCTATGGGTTGCCACGTCCCGTGGACCATCCTGCCCTCATAATGCCCCCCCCACCCGATCAGAGAGGCATCCGTAGTGACTGTGGCAACTGGAGGAGGGGGAATAAAGGGTCGGCCCTGATGAGGAAGAGGGGAAGATATCCACCAGTTCAGATGAGCTCGGCACGACTGTGTTACCAAGACTTCGTGCCTCATCAGGAAACTGTGGTACGACCACTGCGTGAATAGCATCCACTGCAGAAGACGCATGTGGAAGCGAGCCAGTGGTAGAAGAACAATGGCCGCAGCCATGAGACCTAGAACCTTCAGTATAAATCTGGCTTTGATCTTGTTGCTTTGCAATAGAAGCCAAACGAATTTTTGGATGTCCAGAATTCTTTGATCTGTTAGTCTGGCTAACATTTTGACGGTGTTTAATTCTGCGCCTATAAAGGTGATAGATTGGCAAGGCAGCAGAGAAGATTTTTCGAAATTTACTGAAATTCCCAAACTCCTGCAAAGCTGTAGAGTGTAGTCTCTGGACTGAAGAAGCTGACACTTGGTGGTGGCGGAGAGGAGCCAGTCGTCCAAATAGGGAAACACCTGGAATCCTTGAAGTCTCAGATGAGCTGTGACCACTGCCATGCATTTGGTAAACACTCTGGGGCTGAAGTGAGGCCAAAGGGCAGTGCTCTGAATTGGTAATGACTGGTCCCTAGCGGCGGAGAAACCTTCTGGAGCGTCTGTGAATCTTTATGTGATAGTACGCATCCTGAAGGTCTATAGAGCACATCCAGTTGTCCTTGCCCAGAAAGGGCAGAATGGACTGAAGCGTGACCATCCGAATCTTGCCTTCTTGACAAATCTGTTTAGATTGCTCAGGTCTAATATTGGTCTCCAATCTCCCGTCCTTTTGGGGACCAAAAAGAATCTCGAGTAGACGCCGGATCCTACCTGGTCTGCCGGCACAGTCTGGACGGCTCTTTTTCCTAGGAGCTTTGAAACCTCCTGTTCTGCCAAATCCCTTTGACCGGGTGAGATGTCTGGAAGGGATTGTAGAGGTACGGGAAACCTTTCGAAGGAGATTTTGTAACCCTCGGATATGATCGACTGTACCCACATCTCTTGAGATAGGGATTGCCAGGCTACTGGGTACAGCGAAATCCTTCCCCCGACTGCCTCCAAGGGTGGACAGTCGGGCAACACCTCAGGGATGCTGAAAGGTCTTCTCAGGAAGAGACTCCCTGTTGCCCTGGTTCTGAGGACCCCCCCTGCCTCTAGGGCGGCGTCTACCCTCTGCCTCTGGGGGTAAACTGACCACGTGTGTCCGGTGTAGCTCCTTGGGCTTTACGGAACCACATCTTGGGCCCGTTCTGACGCTTGGGGTATGGTCTAGAAGGAGTGGAAAACTGGACTCCAACGGCAGAAAGAGTTTTACCGTCCTGCTCACACCTGGTCAAGGTATCCTTCACCTGAGGTCCGAACAAAGCCGAACCATCAAAGGGGTATTAGTGAAGGACGCCTTAAAGGGGTCCATAAAATTACAAAGCCGCATCCAGGCTTGGCGTCTAAGAGCAACTCCTGTGCCTGCGGCCCTGCTCGCTCCATCGGCCGCATAGGATATGAGCCGCATGGAGGAGTTGGATATGGAATTCAGGATTGCAAGCTGCGAGGCAATCTTTTCCTGAGCCCCAGCAGCAGAAGGATCCTGGACTACTTCTCCCAGTTCCTTGAGAACATCTCGTTGAAGCCTGGTGAAGTGACAAAGATAATTCAGCGAACGCATAGCAAAGTTCGCTGAAGAAAACATCCGCTTTCCATACCTGTCCATGGTCCTAGAATCCTTGTTAGGAGGATGGACAGGTACTGAAGGATCCGCCAGTTCCTTCTTAGTGGCGCCGCCACCACCATAGCATCCACAGAGACACCCTTGGAAAGGAACTGTTTGTCCGAAGGGGCCGTGATGAATTTGGATGGTCTCCTGGGGACAGGTTCCACAGAATCTGGAGCCGCCCACGCCTTCCGAGCCACTACCTGCATCAGTGGGTCGAAGGCGGAGACACCCAGGAGGTGGAGGGTCGGGATCCAAAGCCTCCAGGTATACCGACTCAGACTAGGAGGGGCCATGGGAGGGCCAATTGCCCCCCTGTTTGAGGTGCTCAAGGATCACTGAAAAGGAGTCATCCTCAGAGGGGATGGGAACCCTCCTCCACTCTAAGTAAGTATCAGATGGTAGACTCAGTAGGTCTGTGTGTTACGTCCCCGGAGGGTTTCCCTCAGGTCCTCCTCAGAAACCTCGATGGATCCCTGGGCCTGAGAGCAAGAGGCTGGCAAGAGGCGCCTGAGCATTTGGGACAGTGCCTGAGAGCCGAGGTTTCGGCTCGATGCTGGATAGTGTCGGCTCCAGCCAGATCCGACAAGGCTATAGTAGATAAGGTATCCACACATCACACAGGAAGGGATTAAGAACTGGGGTTTAAGGCAACTAAAACTTTTACACTAAAGGCTTAAAGAAGTTATAAAGTTTGAAAAAAAAAAGGAATAGGGTGGGCTGTAATCACTACAGACTACACTATGAAAAAAAAAAAAATAAAAAAACTACTAAAGCTTCTTCTCTTTTTTTACAAGAAATTCACTTTGGTAGGTGGTGGTAAGAGAGACCTGCTCGCTAAGCAAAACAAGATCTGGGTTAGTTCTTGCATCATCATGGGATAGGTTGTTGCTGGTAAAAGGAGTTCCTAAGCTGTCGGGCCGAGGATCGGCTCCGAACCCATCCAGCAAGAATGAAGGCGAGATTGACAACTTAACATTCAAAATTCACTTCTAAGAAAGGTATGGCTGAAGATCTGTGGAAGACCTTAGGAAGTGACCTGTCAATGCTGGCTTCATATGAGTGCTTGACTCAATTGACAACGTTTTATGGAATTCTAGTATGGGACCAGCATAAGTCTCCACAAGGAATAATGGACTGCTGTTTAAAACTCGGACCAGGCTGAAGATAAGGTAGGTGGGATAAAACTCAAATGTTATTAATTTACAGTTTCAGTGACTCTTACCAAAGATGCAGCAGATACATCTTACAACAGCTCTGACAGACTATGCGATTCACAGGCTGGGTGGAAAATTCTGGGAACTGTGGTCACCAAGCTTATTTGCCGCCACTTGGTACTTTACTATGATTCACATATCTCTCATGAATAGTTGAGCAGTCTGCTGAGCAGCCATATCCATCTGGTAGTGTGCCATCACCTCTAGCAACCTAATATATTAACATCAAAAGGATAGATGCAGCACTTGCTCAACTACTCAGCAGAAACTACCAGTAGGATTCTGTATTAACTGAAAACCATGCAATTTTCACTGCACCTGTACAAGGCAGGTACACCATAACATCAATCTATTTTCATGTGCAATTACTGCCACATGACTTAATGTTATGCTGTAAATGTCAATGTACAAAGATTCTCTACCTTTTTGGATCAGAAGTTATAACACTAGAGTGGAGCTTAAGCATAAAAATCCTAACTGCTTATACTTAGCGACACTGACGACAGGTTTGTGAACTACAATCCATCAGCATTCATTACCCTTAGTTGCCACAACTAATGATTGCAGCTAAAAACATTGTTTTTTTGAATCAGAGCAAGAGTCACTAAATAATAACCTCTAGTGGATGATGCAGGCAAATGCAGTTTTTAGCAGTACCACGGACAAGGAAAACAGACATCACAGCACTGTACAAAGAAGACATCAGAGCATGCCCCTCATCTATCTCACAGTGAAATATTCAATTAATCTGGAGAGATAGGCATATTTTTCTCATTACCTGTTGTTGGTCTTTCGGCTTTTCCCAGTTAGGGGGTCACCACAGCAGAAACTCCGGTCCTCTAATGATCGACAGTTTTTTTTTTTTATGGTGCCGAGTTGCCAGCCCGACGCCCAACCTTCAACGAAGGCACGCCCATTCAACGCATGTCTTTCGAATGTCCACTCGACCGTGGGGAGGACATGCACACTCCACATAGAAGGCACTCCCAACCCAAGCCAAGAATCGAACGGGAGAACCTCTTGCTGTGAGGCAACAACGCTACCGCTGCACCACTGCGGAAGTCCAATCTTGAACATACCACAGCTTTTAATACCGTAGATAATGAAGTAATATATTATAATCCTATATAGCTTTAAGAGAAGCATCCTATACCTAAAGTGCAGGGATACTGTATAAAGAGAAGTTTTGCAGCATTTTTATAATGCTTTTTCTTACTTCACTTGACCTAGGTCTGTATTCCGGACTGAAATGGCACTTTACTGTAATGTTTGATCTGCCTGTTGCATTTGCTCTTTCACCTTAATGGGTTGATTTAATAAGGTCTCTCTTATTATTCCCTGGGCTAAGCCAGTAACTGCTGGTTCAGATGGATCAGTGCTCTGGGCCAGTTAAATATAAATAAAAGTTATCAATTTTTCATAGTCGTACAACAAGTAATAAAAGTGAAAACAAAATAAGTGACTTGAATTGTTCTATAAATCATTTGTTGAACAGCCATGATCTGCACACAGAAGAGGCACCATGCGTATTTTATAATCTGCAAGAACTTATAGAAGCAGAAGGTATTATTCCACTACATATTAAACACTTAATAATAAAATAAATCAAACAAGAACAACAGTGAAAACAGGAATGTGCCAATAAGGTTACAAACACAGCAAAAGAAGAAAGGGGAAAAGGGTTAACTAATGGAAGGAAAGCCTTCCATCCATCCTCAACCCCTTTTCCCATTTTGCACATGGGGGTTGGGGTGTCACTTTCAACAGGGACAATCATCTCGAGCCAAGGTCTACACCACCAGGTGGCTGGCCCTGCCGCTGTGGTTCATCCATACTACCTCACTTGCACACACATTCACACCTATGGCCAATTTAGACTGTCCAATCTACCTACTGCATGTCTTTGGAATGTGGGAGGAAACAGGAGCATCTGGAGGAAACCCATGTGACCACAGAGAGGATACACAGACTCTGCACAGAAGGCACTCCAACAGAGAATCGAACTGGAGAAGCTCTTGCTGTGAGGTGATAACTCTAACCTCTACACCACTGTGGCTGCCCACTGTACTAAACACAATACTATACTAATCTGTTGTAAAACATTTAAAAGATTTGTGTAAGATGCCACACCATACCTCATGTTAACAAATACAATCTCTCTAACCTGAAAACTAAAACATGAAAGAGCTCATTTATTATGATAATCTTGTTAAAACCTCTTTCATGTTGTTTCAGTTTTGTGTTTGACTAATGAGAGTTATTTCTCGTGATCTTACCGTAAAGAAGGTGCTTGAAAATGGATACCTAATGACCACTGTACCCACTTGGTTTGTGAAACCAAATAAAGTAATGAAGTCAGCACTTCACCAGGTTATTAAGATGGTTTAATGGTGGCAGCTTATACTACACAAAAGCAACAGAAGATAAAGGCATCTAAACAATCTAAACATATCCTCGCTGTAAGACTGGAAAGCAAGGGTAAGTTGCTATGCATATTATCCACTGATTTTAATGTAAAAAGTTATTTATTAAGACCATAAAATACAGCACTACTTCAATAAAAAGGTAAGTGCAACTGGGTGAAAGTGGCTGTAATGGCTTCCTACAAGTATTCAGTGTCTAACTTATAGCACAGTAATCCCATTTCCCTTAAGTTTTTTTTCCAAGCATGTTACCTGCTGTTGTACCTGAACTGTGAGATCACAGTTTGTGCATATACAGTGTTCATCCACTTAGTGCTTTTCATTTTCACATGATTTTGTGACCATGGGGCTAGTATATATAAGAAAAGGAGGAGGAGTGCGGGAGTGTCTCCCCCCCCCCCCCCCCCGGGAGGAAAATCAAGATTTGAAATAGAGTTTTGAGAAGACATTTCCTGATCATCTGCAATGGGAGTTTTCTTCTGGGTAATTTTCTGATGACTGGATGCAGCCACGGTGGAAGTAGCTTTAAAAGTACAGTATAGGCTTTTAGAAAAAAATAGAACAGCAAAATGCGCATAAAACCCAAATGGGGAAAAATTATGTTTTTCCTTCTGTTCATCTTTCGCACATCTGATACCCACAAATCTCAAAGTTATTACAGGTTCATAGGTAGATACTAGGCTATCTGCCCTAGGGCATTTATAAGCCTAGCCAGAGTGCATTTGGCTTCCGCCTCCCTATTAGAGTAGCCTACTGTGCCTCTGTAAAGTAGGTCACAGAAGATACCCTTTTAAGATTAGTTTACTGTGCCTCTGTCTAGCAGGGACACAGAAGTGATACCCGGGGTAAACCTACGATCTTCCATCCACTCATCAAGATTCCTCTTGAAGAGAGTCAATGAGGGACTCTGCCTAACCTGGACTGGGATTTTATTCCAGAGTGAAGGGAGCCTCTGGGTTATGAATCTGTCCCTCTAGCATGTCCTATTTATTTCAGTGCTGAGGTTCAAGTCTCTCGAGCGCGTAGCTCGATGGGATTTGGATTTTCTGAGGTGCAGCATGTCCATTAATTCCGGGTTGGACATGGCTTTATACGTCAGGCACAGATCGCCTCTGAGTAGAGCTGGAGTTTCTTTAACCGGGCAGCATATGGAATCTGTTTGAGCCCTTTGATCCTCTTGGTGAGGTACTTTTGGGGTCTTTTCAGTTGCTGCAGGTGTCTGGTAAGGTACATCCCAAAAGGGGCATTGTACTCAATTATGGGCCTGATGAGGGATGAGTAAAGAGGCACGATGACCTCCCCTGATCTAGATGCGAATCCCTTCATGATTAGGTGGGCTACATAAAATGTTTTTCTAACCACTTTGGCCACGTGGTTGTCAAATGAGAGATTGCTATCAACTTGGGTCCCCAGGTCCCTAATTACTTCTTCTGTACTTAATGGATTACCACCTATGTGGTAATTTGTGGGCACTTTGTTTTTGCCAAAGGGGATGACTATACACTTTTTGGCATTTAGCTTGAGGCCATGGCTCTGG
Organism: Protopterus annectens; assembly: GCF_019279795.1. Taxonomy (NCBI): domain Eukaryota; kingdom Metazoa; phylum Chordata; order Ceratodontiformes; family Protopteridae; genus Protopterus; species Protopterus annectens. The sequence continues at coordinate 974,827,591 of NC_056727.1, read as the reverse complement.
CACCAGTTGTCTGTTTCTATGAGGCCCTTTTGGAGGATGCTTGTGTCGGCTGGAGAGTCGATTATGGCGCCCAGTTTGCAGTCATCTGCGAACTTGGTCAGCCACAGTCCTTCCGTGTTGGCCTGTACCTCCGAGAAATATATACCGAACAAGAGAGGTCCCAGGATTGAGCCTTGTGGGACACCACTTGTAACTGGTTTGGAGTCTGACATGGCTCCAGCAATTCTAACCATGTGGGTTCTGTCCTTGAGCCAGTTTGCAATCCATCTAGTGACATAGGGGTTTTTATTTAAGCTGGTGAGCTTATGTATAATGCCCGAGTGGGGTATTGTATCGAAGGCTTTTGCAAGGTCCAGGTAGGCTGTGTGGACCACCTTCCCCTCGTCAATGGCCTTGGTGACTGTTTCAAAGAAATCAACCATGTTTAAGAGGCAGGATCTGCCCTTAAAGCCGAACTGGGTAGGATCCAGTGTCTGTAGGTCCCCAATATCTTTATTTATGAGGTCCATGATGATCCTTTCCATAGCTTTGCAGACCAAGCTAGTCAGGCTTATGGGGCGATAGTTTCCAGGATCCGTTGAGGCACCACCTTTATGGAGAGGGACCACTGTTGCTGTACGCCACTCTTTGGGCACATATCCTGTAGTAAGGCTGAGACTGAACAGAAGTTTTATGTTTGGGTTTAGCTCTTCTTGGAGTTCATGTAGGACGCAGCCCGGGACACCGTCTGGTCCCACTGATGCTGTGTTTTTTGCTTTGAAGAGGGCGGCTCTTACCTGAGCATCTGAGATGTCATGGGGGCAGCACTCTGCTGGGATAGATATTTGCCCTTTTGGTGGGGATGGAGTTTGCGCTGAACCTGTCAGCTAGGATGTTGGCAATGTCTGTGGGTTCAGTGTATTTTTTGTCATTTTGGACTAATTCTGAGCATATCTGGGAATTACCACCCAGGTTCCTAACATAACTAAAGAAAGCCTTGTGATTATCCTTAGTGTCCTGTGCAATTTTTCTCTCAAAGCTGGCCTTAGACAATTTTATGAGTGCCCGTAGTTTTTGCTAATACTGATCAGTGATGCCTTCCCTTTTTGGGATTTTGCTCTATCATTTAGTAGCTTCCTCCTTCTATTGTATAGTTTGTTTATGGCTGGGGTCCACCAGACAGGACATCTGCCTTTGGAGGATTGGGTCTTGGTTTTATTTGGGATTGCATGATCCATGCATTCCTGAAGGTGTTCATAGAATGCGTTTATAAAGGATTTTGCGGTCTGGGCCGTATTTTCCACAGGCCCGGGGGCTTTGAAGGATTCCACCTCGGTTTTGAGGAGTGTGAAACTTGCTTTAGAGAAGTTTTTCACTGTGGTTTTCTGGGCAGGGGGTGGGGTCGGGATGTGAATATCCAGTGAGATTAGTTTATGGTCCGATCTTACCAGTGAGGGATACACTTCTGGTCTGGAGCATAGAGTCCCCATGTTGGTGATGATCAGGTCCAGTATGTTTTCCCCTCTTGTGGGAGTGGTAACAAGTTGTCCATAGCATTTGAGTTTATAAATTCTAGGAACCTTTGGGCTAGGGTGTTGGAGCTAGAGTAATGCTCCCAGTCTATGTTTGGGTAGTTGAAGTCGCCCAATATAATGGTGTTTGGAGAGACCTTCATATTTTCCAGTGTTCTCAGGAAGGCCGAGTGGGGTTCCTGGGTTTGGGAGAGTGGTCTGTAGCAGGCTATAAACTGGAAGGCAGTTTTACCCACTGTTAGTTGCACATGGATAGTCTCTGATGCTTCGTGCTTTGCCACCAACCTGGAGGTGTGGGTATCTTTGATGAATATCGATTCTCCCCCCTTCTTTTGTGGTTCGGTCCAAGTTTTGGGGCCAAAAAGCATGGTATGAGGTATAACCTGGTAGTGCTGGGGTGCTCTCGGGAGCCCTGAACCAGGTTTCTGTTACTGCACAGATATCGATGTTCTCCATGCTAAGGAGAGTTTCGAGTGCGTGCATCTTGAGGTTTAGACTTCTGTCGTTGAGTAGCATTACTCTTAGTTTCTTATCCCTTGTGTTGCCTATGGAGGTGGGTTTGTCTTTTGAGCCTTGCCTAAAAAAGGCACTATGGGGGTAGCAAGAGCCTTTGCCAATATCCGAAAGCCCAGGGGTGACGGGTGCAAGCCATCCCTAGCGAAGCATCGTGGCTTGTCGAGCATATCATCCCAAGCTGACAGGCATTGGATCCCCTTTGAATGACACCAGTACTTAAGCCAATTGTTGAAATTGATCATCTTGTCTTCATATTGTGGCATCATTCTTGGTGAGGGTAAGATGCTACTCAAGGTCAGGGTCATACCGGCCTGGGCTACATGCTCAGAGAGCTCCTTTATGTCTCTTTTCATGTAGTCCAGGGAGGTACGTCTCAGGTCATTCACACCAGCATGGACAATGACTGAGTCATATTTGTACTTGCCTTGGAGTGACCTGAGTGCTTGTGTTATGTGGCGGATCCTAGCGCCCGACAGGCTGCTCACCGTGACCCTCTCCTTGTTCAGCCTGGTGAGCGGGCCGTCAGTGTGCCTGACGATAGAGTCACCTATTACAAGTGTATCAGGTGTGTTGTTTAGTCTTAAGGGCTGTGACTGTTTGGCACACTGGCTTTGTGAGATATGTGTTGCACGTGTTTTGTTTTGGGGTAGCGGTTGCTTGGGTGTCTGCTTTGGAGGTCTCTGCTGCTTAGGCAGATCTTTATTTAGAGCCTCCGAGTATGTTTTTGTGTGATTATGTGTTTGGTTTGCTGTTGTGGTAGGTCTATGTGAGACTGGAATTGTAGTGAGTGTGGTTTCCTTCTCCTCCTGACTGGTTATGCCAGTATGGAGTTGAGAGAGCTTAGCCTCCAGTTTGGCTATATAGTTGCATCTCTCACATGTGTTGGAATTTGTTGGGAGGAGGAGAGGGTTGTCTGTGTACATGAGGCAGTTGTAACATTGCCTCAAGATTCCCAGATTCACCAGCTGGACCGGAGAGGAGATTGACAACTGACCTTTGGACATGCTAGAATAATATTGGGAATTCCTTAATAATTGAAAACAAGGGCCAGTGGGGAGTGAGGGTGTAGTGCTTTTAATTTTTAGTGCTGACTTATATAATTGCTTTAGCGAGCAAGTGCCAGGTAACTTAAGTGCAATGTATTACAGGTAACTTAAATGCAAAAACGACAAACAGTAACTTTCTTTCAAGTGAAACAAGGAAATAAGTACAGTAAGCAATGCAGATATCACTAGTGATCCACAGAAGCACTGAGAAGCCACGTATTAGGTGTAATTAGTGTTCCAGGGAAATAACAAGCAAACAAACAACAAGCATATAAACAAAGCTAGATTCAGCAGGCCTGGATCTAGTCTATGCTACAGCAAACAAGGTGTACCAATTTCAGTAAGATACAGTTCAAATATTCAGGCACTATAAACCTTTAACCAGAAATTCCCAGCTCAGAAGGGCAGAGTCCAGCCTCTTCTCCCACAAGAGTGCAGACCACGAACCTTCTTAATGTAAAAATAACGGGCCTGAAGCCCAAGTGCTTAAACCAGAACTAATACACTTTAAGAATAACAGACACTGGGCTCTCAATCAGCAGTTCCCAACTTAGAAGGATGAAAGCTACCTGTCCTGCCACCACAGTGCATGCCACAAACCTTCCTAATGTAAAACAACTGGTCTGAAGCCCAAGTGCTTAATCCAAAAGACTTAGAATGATAGCTACACTTTAATCAAGTTACTACCAAGCAGTAATAAATACAAATGAATACTTTAGAGAATGCCTGGATTAGTGCTCAAGTTACACAAACAAAGCTAGATCCAGCAGGCCCGAATCCAGTCTATGCCACAGCAAACAAGGCACACCAACTTCAGTAAGAAGCAGTTCAGATATGCATGCACTATAAGCCTTTAACCAGAAATTCCCAGCTCAGAAGGGCAGAGTCCAGCCTCTCCTCCCACAAGAGTGCAGACCACAAACCCTCTTAATGTAAAATAACTGGCCTGAAAGCCCAAGCGCTTAAACCAGAATTAATACACTTAGAATAACAGACACTGAGCCCTCAATCAGCAGTTCCCAACCTAGAAGGATGTAAGCTACCTGTTCTGCCACTACAGTGCAGACCACAAACCCTCTCAGTGCAAAACAACTGGTCCGAAGCCCAAGTGTTTAAACCAAAAGGCTTAGAATGAGTTACACCAAGCAGTAATAAATACAACTGAGTACTTTTAAGATAATGCAAAAGTAAAATAAAGTAGGTAGAAATACAAGTACAGTAAAAGCAGATGAAATTTTTTTTTTTTTCTGAACAAGTGCCGAGATCAAAGAAACAGATTTGAGTGCTGAAACTAGAAAACTAGCTAGTTATAAGAAAAAAAAAACTAAGCTAGAAGGCTTCCCTCCAACACAGAAGGGCTTGGGGGCTCAGAAGCCTACAAATAGTCTATACCACTTAACAGGAAAGGCAGGAAACAAGCTTAAATTTTTATTTTTTTTCTGTTTCCCAGATGCTCTCTTTGTACACAGTAGGAGTGCCTGAAATCAGAATATGATCTCACTGCACTCAGTGAGCAAATGAGATGGGCCCAGAAGGAGTATCCAAACACAAATTTACAAGAGGGGCGGGCAGTTTCAAGGCCACTAAGATTAACACAAAAACAAAAACAGGGAGGGTGGGTGGGACTAACTGAAGAGCAGAGTCAAAACTTCCAGTTCAGTTAATATTCCTGCAACACAGTTAAAATCAATTTAACTACTGTATTTTTTTTTTTAAAAAAAAGTGCAGATAAAGGTACTTAAATTCTCTTATACGTCCAGTTGAATACAGCAAGTTCTTAGCCGGCCAAAGCTGAGGTTTTTAAGCAGAAAATATTTCACACTGTACCACTTAAATAGGCAAGGACAGGAAATCAAAGAATGTGGCTACCCCCCGACCTGTAATTACTAGCAAATAACAAAATTCAGCAAACACCGACTAACTTCCAGTTCAGTTAATATTCCTGCAACACAGTTAAAATCAATTTAAATACTGTATTTTTTTTTAAAAAGTGCAGATAAAGGTACTTAAATTCTCTTATATGTCCAGTTGAATACAGCAAGTTCTTAGCCGGCCAAAGCTGAGGTTTTTAAGCAGAAAATATTTCACACTGTACCACTTAAATAGGCAAGGACAGGAAATCAAAGAATGTGGCTACCCCCCGACCTGTAATTACTAGCAAATAACAAAATTCAGCAAACACTGACTAACTTCCAGTTCAGTTAATATTCCTGCAACACAGTTAAAATCAATTTAAATACTGTATTTTTTTAAAAAAAGTGCAGATAAAGGTACTTAAATTCTCTTATACGTCCAGTTGAATACAGCAAGTTCTTAGCCGGCCAAAGCTGAGGTTTTAAGCAGAAAATATTTCACACTGTACCACTTAAATAGGCAAGGACAGGAAATCAAAGAATGTGGCTACCCCCACACCTGTAATTACTAGCAAATAACAAAATTCAGCAAACACTGACTAACTTCCAGTTCAGTTAATATTCCTGCAACACAGTTAAAATCAATTTAAATACTGTATTTTTTTGAAAAAAAAAGTGCAGATAAAGGCACTTAAATTCTCTTATATGTCCATTTGAATACAGCAAGTTCTTAGCCGGCCAAAGCTGAGGTTTTTAAGCAGTTTTTAACCAGTTAGAAACTATTGTTGAGTCCCTGATAATGGAGAAGATATTACGTACAGAAAGAAACATTTCCCAACTATAATACAATAATAAAAATAATATATTCATTAAGACAACCATAAATTGACTTCAGTGGTGTGACTGTACCCTTCTACATACTGACAAGACATTGACCGTCAGTTTATCAACAAGTAACACCAATTAAATGCATCCAGCTTACTGAATCTCTCTTTACGTCTTACAAGAGTATAGTTGTCAAGAATGCAGAGTTCCTGTGTATCCTGTAAGAGCATACTTGCCTTTGCAGGGGACTTCCCTATACTCACATAATAGTTAAGGTCTTCACCTTATAAAGGTACAGGGTTTGATTCTGACCACAGTTTATTGGCTAGGCTTAAAATGGCCCTTCAAGGCAGTCAGCCCAGTGTTCACCTATGAGTACACTTGTCATTGTTTTCAGAGTCTAATCCCTGAAGTCTTGGTAAAGGTACATGCATACATAAAACTTAAGACTGCAGGGTGACATTTATAAGCTGACATGATTTGCTAAGAATGACAGTGAAATGGTCAGCATGGGATGTGCAGAACTGCAATTATTAATGATTAAAAGTTATAAAAAAATGACATTTCCATGTTAACATTAATAATGCAAAAATAAACTGATAATGTCATGTTGGGTGTATTCAAGCTTGGGTATCAGTAAAAAAAATGCATTAAAACGTGGGCAATATGAAGACATTTTGAGATGCACATGCGTTTTGATATAGGCAATAGTCATATCTGCTTTATTTTCACAACTGCATTCATTTCATAAAATCAGTGTGACCTACAGGTGAGCAAATGGTACAATATTATACAAAATGTTAAGGCACAGTGTTGCCACTGATATATGGCATCTAAACCAAATGATTTTGTAGATTAATACTGTTTAGAAATATTGTGAAATTATTATATCTATAATTTGCACAGATTTGGCAATTTCACAAATCAGCAGTATGCTATACCTCTAGCCATACATCACTGGAAAGCTCTTCAACAGGTGATTAACTGATATCCTGGATCTCGCTTATACACTTAGAGATATAACCTTTTGTCTGATCAAAACACTAGTATTTTTTTGCTAAGCAAAATACAGTTTCCTTTCATAAATCTGCAGTATAAAATCAGCATCTACAGGCAGACCTTTGATACTAACAAGCAGTGTATTTATTTATTGACATTTGTTGACAGTAGGGCCAAAGTGGGACATGGGGGTGTGTCCATTATTACACTGGCCACACCCTCTACCATGACATCACCACAGGCGTGGTGACAGAGATGCAGCTATGGGTACAACAGCTCACTGGCTGTTGGGGTGGCTAGCTGGCTGCCTGGAGTGGCTAGCTGGAAGGATGAATGTCTAGCTGGTTGGACGGATGTTTGGATGACTGGCTGAATGAATGGCTGGCTAGCTGGAGTGGCTAGTTGGATGAATGACTGGCTGAATGAATGGATGGCTGGCTGCCTGGAGTGGCTAGCTGGATGGGAGTAGCTGGATGAATGGCTGGTCACTGCAGTGGTTATCTGGCTGGCTGCTGGAGTGGCTAGATGGATGGATGGCTGCACTGATGCATGAATGGTTGGCTGGATGTACACCTCTCAACTGTACAGATTTTTACAGAATATCCATATTTTTGCCTCATATTTTTGTTCTGTTTCTAATAGAATTGGCTCTGTCTCTGGCTAACTTGCTTAGCTGTTTGCTGGCTAGCTCGGCTGTTTAAAAAAAAAAAAAAGTCATTGCTACTTTTCGTAGTGGCTGGAGAAGCGGTAAAACAAACCGCTCTACAGCACCGATCTTTGTAGGGCTCTTCCTGCCCCAGTCCCCACCCCCTTCATAAATTGCAGCCAATTGCTGCACAATTTAAAGCACCCGGACCTAACAGGGAACAGCTCTGCCTGCAGGTCCGAGTTGGTGATGTAACTGAATTGCCGTGAAAAAGCCGGAAGTAATTGCAGCTTTTCCATGGCAATTCAGTGCAATTGCAAAAGCTGGACTTTTCAGGTCCCACTGCTTGATACAGCGGGCAACAGGATAAGGTAGCTTAACCTGTGAGTGTCCCGCTGACAACGGGACGGGTAGCAACCATAGTTGACAGGGAACGTGCACTGGGCTTGAAACCCATTTTCAGTGGAGGCCCGGAAGAAAAGCTCCAAGTTACGTGAAAATCATTACATGAATTTGTAAGGAAACAATTACTTATAAAGCAAGTGAAATAATGCAGAAAACTATCTAAACAGCTCATATGTTGTAAAAAGGCACTATACAATAACAATGGAACATTATCATGTAGGTAAATTATACAGTTAGAAATATTTAACAATACACCTCAATTTTTTTTTGGGGGGGGGGTAGGAAAAGGGAAAGCTAAGTGTAGTGGGAAGGTAGAATTAAAGAGTTAAACTTAAAGGTAGGATATATATAGTTAGAATCTTATAGCTAGGTAGTGGGAATATGTAGATTATAGGTGGCATATATTTAATAACAGTATTAAAAGTAGAAAGTGACAGAGAAGAGAAAATGTGTTAAGATAGTTGTATAGATGTGCGGACTAGGATACCAAACATTAGGGATAACTCATATGGTATAACAGTATGACATATACACAAATATATTTGCTATGTGAAACAGTTTTGCTAGATTAAGGAGGCTGTGGATGTGTGTTGCATGTGCCGCTGGGGTTATCAGTGAGATGTTTTAGTTTTCTTTTAAAGGAGATTATGTTGTCTAATTCTGTAGCTGATGATGGGAGGGTGTTCCACAGCTTAGTTATGGAATGGGAATAGAGGAGGCTACCTGCGCTTTTACTAGGTTTTGATACTTTAAGTAGGTGTTTGTTGTTGGACCGTAGATTTTTGGATGGGTTGTAAGGTTCAATAATATTTTTCAGGGAAGGGCAAAACTCAGATTTATAAATGAGTTTATGGGCAAAGGTAAGTTGTGTGTAATGTAGGTAATGTCCAAATTCTAACTAGTTTAGTTCTTTAGTGGCCTGGCAATGGTGGGTGCGATTTGGTTGGGCTGATGCAAATTCTGCAATCTTATAATAACAGGACTGCAGTTTGTGTTGCAAAGAGTTGTGGAGATTGGTGAAGATAGGAGACCCATATAGTAAGGCTGGAAGGAGAAGATTTTTTTAAGTTTTATTCGGATGGATTTGTCTAAGTATTGTTTGTTTCTGTCAAGTTTGCCTAATTTGAAGAGAGTCTTTTTTACTGTGTTATTAATATGCAAGCCAAAGCTAAGTTTGCTGTCAATAGTAATTTTTAGCAGTTTGGCCTTATTTACTAACTCTATTTGGGTTTTGTTTATAGAGAATATATTAAAGTCTGTGGGAACAGGTTTAAATACACGGAAGAGTAGTGTAGATGAGTAGTGTAGATTTATTAGGGTTAAGTAATAGCTGTGACTGGTTTAGCCACAGTTCTGTGGATGTAAAGGCCTTTTGTGTTAATTTTTGGAGATCAGAGAAGTTATTAGTGGTACAGATTATGGTTGAATTGTCTACATATCGTATGGTAGCACAGTCGGAGGGAACATTATGTAGGTCATTTATAAAAATGTTGAATAGTAGGGGTCCTAAGATTTATGCCTGGGGCACTCCTATATTACATGGGAGAAAGCTACAGAGGTTATTCTACCATTTTATGGATTGCTGACTATTTTCCAAGTAACTAGTGAACCAGGTTTGGGTGGCATCAGAGCATCCTAGTGATTGCAGTTGCTGGATAAGTTTGATGCCGAATGCCTTTGACAGATCCAGTAACAGGATTGATGTAAGTAGGTTACTATCTAGGGCGTTATAGATGAAAATTGTGAAGGAGACTAGGGCAGTAATGGTACGTGGGATGGCCGAAAACCATGTTGTGAAAGGGATGGTAGGTTGTTGCTGGTTAGATATTCAACCTGTTTGTGGATGCATTTTTCCATTATTTTAGATAGAGGGAACAGTATGGAAAGGAGTCTAAAATTAGATAGGTCATGAGGGTTTCCACCTTTATGAAGTGGGGGGATTATTGATTTTTCCAGAGCTGGGGGACTGTGTGTTCTGTAAGTGATCGGTTTATAAGGATACTTACTGGGAAACCTATTGCCTTAGTACTAATTTTGAGGTATTCTGGGGGGGGGGGGGAGATCATCAGCGGATAAGGAGCCTGGTTTCAATTTGCCAAGTAATGTTATTTGAGAGGTTGCTACAGGTTGGAAGTTAAAGGATGGTGTATAGCCTACTGTATACCAAATAGATATCCTATTTTACATTGTTGTTATTCACGTCATTTATGAAACATTCTAAATCTAATGAAATATGTTTTCAACAGTAGATTTTGGGAAAACTCACAGGAGGCAAGTGGTTTCCTGGCTCAGAAGATTTTCAGGATCAAAGGTGTTAATTAGCCTCCTCCTGTTCAGGATTAAATTAGTTAACACTAATGATCATTTATAAAGTACGCCCAAACATACTACCACTACAAACAACAAAATTAGAACCATGATGTATGAGCTCTGCCTATTACTCCTTTTTACGGTACATTTAACACTTCTAAGCAGAACATAGTTACTAAACATAAGCATAATATATATTCTTCAGGTGTGATCCTACTTCCTGCAGAGAAGCTCCCTACTCAGCCATCAAATTAAATTATACAGAACAGATGAAGAAACACTTTCAGCGATAGTGGTTCACAAAGTTACTTTCATACCAGGCTTGTCTATTAAAAAAAGCAATGCTTCCTTCAAGTTTAGAGCATCACTAAATTAGACTGTTGGAATGAATGCTGAACATACTTCTCAAACTCAGAGCAAGAAATCTGGACGAAGCCTAACATAATGGGGGTAACACATGCCCAAAAATAGGGACACGTTTTAAATATTGCTCTTATAAAAACTTAGAAAGTTGCTATAATAGAATTTGTGTTAGAATGCATTTTCTGAAGGATATAAAGTCTGAAACTCAAATGCATATCATTATTTAGTGACTTTAATTCTTAGATCATTCCAGTGATTTGTAAAAAGAAAAGAAAAAAAAAACAGTTTTTATGAGGAATAGACCAAAACTAGGAGTAAAAAATCTGGACATTCTGCAAAAATCTGTACAGTTGAGAGGTATGAATTACTGAAACTGTAATGTGGTGGTCAATTTCTAGTAAGTAAACGTTCTGACCACATGCCTTCATCACAGTGTGGCATAAAATTTCTAGAATGATCCACAGCACATCTCGTAACCACCATAAGGAATTAGGAGGGCTCACCTGCTGAGCTGAAAACTTGTTCCCCTAACAAAGCGTAGTTTATCTAATGGCACTCCGATACTCTCTAACATGGATTTGATTACATGCTCATAGTACCGAGTCCGTAGTTCTAACAGCTCCCATGGGGCTTTCATGTTGTCCAGGTAAGCGTGCAAATCAGCAAAGAGAATAGTCACCTAAGTGTTTAAAAAAAAAAGTACATCAATATCGGCACTTTCCAATGAACAAAACATACATGTCAAGACCATAAGAATGCGACAGATTAACTGCTTTTCAGGCTATATTCATGCTGAGTCACTAATTTTAGCATCATTTTTTTAATAAATGCATTAGGCACAGAGCAATCAAAACATGGCCATACAAAATAATCCAAACATATGTAAACTTAGAGAAAAACATATACATAAAACAGACAAAAGTATAATGCACAACAAGGTACATACACTGTAACAAAACTGACAATGGGTATAGGTTCCTGGACAGTTTCCCAGCTGTCACAATCAAAAAACATTTAAATAGTGGAAAAAAAAAAGTTCAAAAATTTGGTCGGAATGAACTTCTGTTTTGCCTTCCTCCCAATGCTCGTTACTTTTTATAATCACAATCAAGTGACTGCAGAAAAGTAAGATGGCTACTGAAGAGTGAGCAGCACTTATGCATAGCTCTGCACCTGAAACAGGAGTAACCCACTGACATCCAGAGTAATACGACTGTAACTCCCACTGACATCCAGAGTAATACGGCTGTAACCCACTGACATCCAGAGTAATACGGCTGTAACCCACTGACATCCAGTGCAATACGACTGTAACCCACTGACATCTAGTGCAATACGACTGTAACCCACTGACATCCAGTGCAATACGACTGTAACCCACTGACATCCAGTGCAATACGACTGTAACCCACTGACATCCAGTGCAATACGACTGTAACCCACTGACATCCAGTGCAATACGACTGTAACCCACTGACATCCAGAGTAATACGACTGTAACCCACTGACATCCAGTGTAATACGACTGTTAATCATGGTTCAGTCCTTCCTAGGCAAACGTCCAAAAATCTTTCAAGCCAAATACAAAAGGGCAAACGTAAATCAATACTTTTAATAAAGGAAGATTTTTTGTACAAATAAAGTAACAAGAAGAAAAGTACAGTTGTGTACCTACCATAAATGTAGATGTTCGAGTGTATTCACTGTTGCAGTCATTACACTTGGGTTATCCTGCTGGCAGGCTACCCGCAGTCAGCCTGAATTCCAAAGTCCTGGTCCGGCGTCAGTTGCTGTTGCCTCTTCCCTGACGTCAGTGCGCCAGGGGTATAAAAGATGCAGCAGACGCCATTTTCTTCAGTTTTTCTTGCCCCAGATGTCAGGTGCCCCCAAAAGGGTAGGCTAAAAATATTACGATCATAAAAAAACATGCACATAACCTTCATCTACAAGCAAATACACCACATAGGTTGTATAGAATAGAGAAGTACAGATAAGTCCTAGCAAAGGAGAAAGGGGGATGGAGGGAGGGAAACCAGTACTGCAACAGTGAATACGCTCTAACATCTACATTTATGGTAGGTACACAACTGTACTATGTTCATCGCGTTTCATTGTTGCAGTCATTACACTTGGGTTGAATCCCAAAGCTGAGGTTGGGTGGCTGGGCCTAAATAGAATTAGGAGTGGCTATGAGGCCCTGCAGAACTGCAGTGACAAAGCCTGCTCTGGATTTAGAGTAAAGAGGTAAATGGTAGTGCTTTGCAAAAGTGTGCACTGAAGTCCAGGTTGCAGCCTCCAAAATGTCCTTGGTTGGTACTCCTCTGAGAAAGGCTGCTGATGTGGCTGCTGCTCTGGTAGAATGTGGCCTAATGTCCTTGGGCACTGATTTGCCATGTTGTGAATAGCAGAAACGAATGCAGTGGCCTATCCATTTTGAAATAGTCTACTTAGAGATAGCTTTTCCTTGTGAACCTGCAGCATATGCCACTAAGAATTGCTCAGTTTTTCTGAAAGCTTTAGTTTTGCCCAAGTAAAAGCGTAGCTGTCTGTGTATGTCCAAAAAATGCAGAAGTCTCTCCCCCTTATTCTGTGGGTTTGGATAAAAGGTAGGCAAATGTATGGTTTGGTTAAGAACCACACTAGACACTACCTTAGGCATAAATGTCGGGTTTGTCCCTAGAGAAACCCTGTCCTGATGGAAAATAATAAAAGGTTCCACAGCCATGAGTGCCTGCAACTTTGAGACTCTTCTTGCTGAAGTTATTGCTAGGAGAAGAGCTGTTTTCCATGATAAGTATTTTATCTCCCCTGTATTGGCTGGCTCAAAAGGAGGCAGTGTGAGTTTTTCCAAGACAAAATTGAGGTCCCATGCAGGTATTGGAGCTCTCCTTGTGGGTCTTATGTTTTTGGCCCCTCTGAGATACTGCCTTAGCAGTGGATGAGAAAAGATAGGTGGGTCCGTATTGTAATGAGCTGAAATGGCAGAGGCATGGATCTTAATTGACGAGAAGGATAGGCATTTGTCCAGCATCTCAGTTAGGTATTGCAAAATCTGAGGAATATTTGGTACCAGCGTGTCAATTCCCTGCGCCTGGTTCCAAGCACAGAATCTCTTCCATTTTTCTGCATAAGATTTTCTGGTGCTGGGCCTCCTGGCCTCCAAAATAACATCCATAACTGCTTTAGAGAGAGATGTGTTCTGAATGGTTACATTATCCGCCATGCAGCCAGGTTTAGGGTTCTGAGTTGGCTGTGTAGGATCAGATTGTTCTGCTGGGTCAGCAAATGAGGAATTAGAGGTAATGTCCAGGCTGGGCCTTGAGACAAGCTCTTTAGGATTGGGTACCAGTGCTGGCGTGGCCAGTCTGGGGCAATCAGTATCATTTTTGGCTTCTCTTGTCTGACCTTTAGGAGTACCTTGGGGAGGAGAGGCAGAGGAGGGAAGGCATATACTGTAAGGGCTTTCCAGCTGAATGAAAGGGCGCCCACTTTCCATGCTTGTTTGTGATAAGTCTGAGTGCAGAATCTCTGTAGCTGGCAGTTGTGAGGGGAGGCGAATAGATCTATGTCTGGGCATCCCCATTTCCCTGTTATCATACTGAAGATTTGTGGATCTAGTTTCCACTCGTGAGGATCCAGGAGTTTTCTGCTTAGTTCGCCTGCCAAAGTATTTGTCTTTCCTGGCAGGAATTGTGCTTGCAGGTGTACTTGATAAGTCAATGCTGTGTTCCACAAAGTCATGGCTTGTCTGCAGAGGGGGTAGGAATGTGTGCCCCCTTGCTCGTTTATGTACCACATGACTGTAGTATTGTCCGTCCTTACCAGCAGTTGTCCTGGATGAAGTAGGTCCTTGAAGGCTGTCAGGGCATTTTGCACAGCTAGCATCTCTTTTTGATTGATATGAAGATGCATTTGGCTTGCGGGCCATGTGCCCTGAATACACTTTCCTGTCATGTGCACCCCCCAGGCATAATCTGATGCATCTTATTTATTTATTTATTTATTTTATTTTACATTTGTTGACCGGGATAGTCCAGCTGGATACATATCCGTTTTCAGTGGAGGCCCGGGGAGAAAAGCTCCAAAGCACAGAGGTACAAGAGCACATATTCCAACAATACAATATAAGTTAGACATTTAGTACAATAATTGGAATAAAACATGTAATACTGGATAAGAACAATAAGTTAGAAAAAAAGTAACCCTGGGAAAAAAGGAGTTGATGAGATGGGTAGTAATGGTTATAGGGTGTACCCTTTGGAATTGGGTTACATGGTGGCAAGGCTAGGCTGATAGTGGTCAAGGGCATGAGATATTAGTCGGGGTTAGGACATGGGCAAAGCCATTGGGTTTTTAGTAACACTTGGAGGTGAGTTTTAAATTGGTCCAGAGTGGTCATTTGTCTAAGGTTGCTTGGGAGGGCATTCCAAGTCTTGCCAATAGAATTGGCATATAGAGCTTCCCCTCCTGAGTTGTTAGGTTTGATGGTCAATACTTGTATACTTTTGGATGACCTGAGGGACGACAGATTAGAATAGGAGGTAAGAATGTTATTTAGTGAGGAGTTTTATCAGGATGTTTAATGATTTTGAATGCCTCAGTAAGCTGGTTGAGTTTAAGAACATTGGGCAATTCTAACCAACCTAGTGTTCTTAGGTTTAGGCAATGGTGAGCGGTAGGGCATACCTGTGATAAATCTAGCTATGTGGTGATAGGCAGTAGATAGTTTATTAAGCTCTTTTGTGAAGGAAGGAGAATATGGGGAGGCATATAGGAGGGTGGAGAGGAGATGAGTTCGGGCGATGGTTAGTTTGGTGTGAGGGTTAAGAATTTCTTAATTCTGTACATGGACCAGTTTCTTGTTAAGTGTTTTGATGGTCAGATTAACATGCATGTCGAATCTAAGTTTATAGTTTGGTGTGGGTGACTGGAGAGATTTTGGTACCATTGTTGGCAGAGACAACAAAGGTTGGGGTTAGGTGCTGGGGATTGTAGACTGGGAGGAATTGCTGGAGTAGGGAAGAATAAAAGTAATTTGGTTTTGGTTGGATTGAGTAGGAGTTTTAAGTCTGAGAACCATTTTTCACTACTGAAAAACAGATTTGGGTGGTAGCTTGGAGGTTGGTGAGAGAGTCATCAGAACAAATAAGGGTGGAGTCATCTGCATATTGGATGCAGGTGGTTTTGGGAAGGACTGAGTGTAAACCATTTATGAAGAGAGAGAAAAGAAGGGGACCGAGGATAGATCCTTGAGGGACACCGATATTGGTGGGGAGAAGGTCTGAAATCGTATTTTGCCACTGTACCGCTTGCTTTCTACCAGAGAGGTAGGCGTTGAACCAACTTATGGTGGATCTGCTAAGGTTGAATGTTTCCAGTGTGAGGAGGAGTTGATTGTGGTTAACCATATCAAAGGCGAGGAAATTAATTTGTTATTCGATTGAGTCAACAAAGAGAGGAGAGCCGTGGTGGTGCTATGATGTTGGGAGTTAGATAGGAGATTATTATGGGTAAGGTGGGTGATAAGTTGTTTGTGAATGCAGCGTTCCATAATTTTGGATAGGGGGGACAATATTGCAATGGGTCTATAATTAGATGTATCAGTGGAGGGACCTCCTTTGTGGAGAGGAATGATATAGGAGATTTTCCAGATTGTGGGAATAGAGGCTTCAGAGATAGAGCGGTTAATAAGGATAGATACAGGGTAAGCAATGGCATCGGCTGCTATTTGTAGATATTTTGCCGGAAGTAGGTCAGCCGCTAGGGTAGTTGGTTTGAGTTTTTTTAGGAGAATGGATGTAGAAGGTGGAGGTGGGTACGAAGTTGAAGGTAGGTTGATTAAGATCCATGGGTGAGGTTGCGGCCGAGGGGGAAGAGGTGAGCTGGCTAGCGAGGGACTGGATAGTCTCAGTAAAAAAAGAATTAAAAGAGTTAGCTATCTCACTTGGATCTTTATCCATGAGTGTTGCAGGTGTGGGGGTGGAAGATTTGCCTGGGTGGAGGAGGTGGTTGAAGCCAGCCCAAAATTTTTTAGGGTTGTTTTGATGCTTATCTTGGAGGTGATAGAAATATTGCTTTTTATCGGATGTAACGGCTGCTTTAGTTGAGTTTCTAAGCTGAAGAAATTTGCTACGGTCTAGGGGGGTTTTAGTGGTCCTCCATTTGTTCCATGCCAGGTTTCTGAGTTTAATTTTATTTTTGTGTCATTAGTTAGCCAACCTGATTCTAATGGTATTTTGAGGAAGGTATCATTAAAATGGGAAACACTTTCTTCTAAGGAAGGGTTTTAGGATGGACCAGTCGCATGCTTTGGATGAAATTCTTGCTGTTCCTAACAAGTCTGGGGGGGTGAGTAATTGGACATTTGTGTTTTGTTATAAAGGTAATGAGGTGGTCACTAAGGTCGTTGGGGAGGTCCCCACGGTATAGTTGATAGGGTCCTTGTTTGTAAGGATCCAGTCTATGATACTGTCTTTGTTGGGTGTATCCAATTCTAGTGGGGAAAGAATAAGTTGGGAGAAACCGTAAGTTAATAGGAGAGGATTGGGATGAGAGGAGTATAGAGACCAGTCAATGTTAACATCTCCTAGAATTATTGTTTCTTGAGGATAGAAGGAGGTAAGCCAGCTGAGAGTTTGTTTTCAATGTTGTTTAAATAGGTGACTATGAGATTGATACTTTTTGGTTGTTGAGGCTTAATTTAGGGCAATCAATTCTTGGTTGTGGATTAATGGAGGTTGAGGATTTCTAGTGATGTTCAAGGAGTTCTTGAACCCTTTCTTGTAACTCTATCTGCCCTGAGGATGTTATACCCAGGTGGGATGATTTCCTCATCCTTAGTGATAGGTTTGAGCCAGGTTTCAGTAAGACACATGATGTCATGTTTAAGCCTAGGTCAATGGAGGGACCAGGGTTGGGGTGGATGTCACCATCTCTATTTATGGATCTTTTTAAATGGTCAAGTATTCTTTGGAGTTTAATTATTAGTATGAGGTGATCCCTGGATGAGGATGGGATTATTGTTAGAAGTTGGGTAAAAGAGGGATGAAGAGCTGCCTTGTTTCGATTAGTGAGCAGAGAAACTAGGAGGCTGGAGGTGAGAGTGTTAATGAAGGAGTTGTGTGGGTGGGTGGAAAGATGATTCTAAAGGTAGCCTTTAATGGTATGTAGGAGACTGTTACATTTAGTCTAAGGTCTGCTGTTTTAGTAAAATTAATTGTACAGGTAGAAAGTAGCTGAATGATAATTTCAAGTATCAAAAGGTTTGATTTTAAGTAAATAGTCCGCTTCGAAGAGAAACAACACGTCTATGGTCTTTCCGTTGCTGCCTGACACTAGACAGTATAAATCAATAGTGTGAGGAAGGTAGATTCTTTACCTAGGCAGTTCACTTAAAGATGTCTTGTGCTTTTGACTTGGGGGCTGAGAAGAAAGTACAATCAAGTTGAAATTCAAACAATGCACAAGTCACAGCTTAATTATACAGTTTGAGGTAAAAACTGTAGTGGTGTTGTTATTCTGTGTGAAACAGTAGTGAAATATTTATCACACAGCACTGATTAACTGTTTGGTGACCTTGGGCCTTTAGAGCGTGCTCTGAAGTGTGCACTGTAGGCAATGCTACAAATATAACAAATATAGAGCTTAAACATGTGCAGTAACACTTTACTCTGGTAGTCAAGTCTAAATGCAAAACATATAAAAGAGTTAAGATTGGGATGAGCGAGCTACACTAACAATACACTCACAGTTCAGCAGGTAAGTAAACTACTTAACAAACAAATGGTTGTTTAACTGTAAGAACAGAAAAATACATTCAGAGCAAGGAGATAGAAGCAATATGAGCGTGTTTCATCTGGCTGTTACAACTGTTCGCATTCAAACAATTCACTCAACAAACAAGCATTTGATTCGATAGTAAATATCTGAAACACAAATTAAAGCATGGCTAGCATTAATGCTCACAACAAACATTAGTTCAGTTGGAAATAACTGTTGAAAAGAAGATGAAGAAGGGTAGGAATCAACTGCAATATACCCTGTTACTCCAAGACCGTGGATGAGCAGAGGTCTGGTCGGTACTGATCACTAGACAAAATGACGAGGCGGAGATACCGCTGGTGTAATGAAACCTCGCTGATTACACTGATTCTAAAGGTAGCCGCCTTTAATGGTATGTAGCAGACTGTTACATTTAGTCTAAGGTCTGCTGTTTTAGTAAAATTAATTGTACAGGTAGAAAGTAGCTGAATGATAATTTCAAGTATCAAAAGGTTTGATTTTAAGTAAATAGCATCTGTTGTTAGTGTCTGCCTGGCAGTGGGTAAAGTGAATGGCTGTCCCTTGTTGTGGTGACAGGCCTGTGCCCACCATCGAAACTCCTGTTGCAGGCAGGGAATGAGAGTAATTACTGTTTCCAGGCTGTGGCAATGCTGAGTCCAAACACTTTTTAGATACCATTGTAGTTTCCTCATATGCAGTCTTGCATAGGGAATTAGTAGAATGCAGGATGTCATGTAGCCCAGAGTCTGCAGAATTATTCTTGCAGATAACTGGGTCTTTGTTGCCATGTTTTCGAAATACGAAGTCAGTTGCTTTTGTTTGTCTGGCATGAGATAAGCCGTCTTGGCAGTTGTATTTAAGCTTGCACCCAGGAATATTATCTCTTGAGAGGGCACTAGTTTTGATTTCTTTTCGTTTACTGTGTACCCTAGGCAAATTAGTAATCTTTTTACAAACGTCAGATGCTATGGTAGAATATCTTTGGTCTCTGCTTGAATAAGGCAGTCCGAGTAGGGATATATTTGAATTCCTCTGTCTGCAAAATGCAATTACTGGTGCCAGGCATTTTGTGAAGACCCTGGGCGCAGTAGATAAGCCAAAGGGCACTACAGAGAATTAGTAGTGCATTGAGCCAGCTATGAATCTGAGGTATCTTCTGCAAGATTGTCTGATTGGGACATGCAGATATGCCTCTTTGAGGTCCAAAGTTACAAGCCAAGCCTTCCTGTTCAGCATGGGCAGAAGCTGCTGTAGAGTCAACATTTTGAATTTTGGGACGTCCAGAAAAGTGTTTAGACTAGACAGGTCCAGATTTGGTCTCCAGGCTTTGTTCTTTCTTGGTACTAAGAAAAGTCTTGAGTAAAATCCTTGTCCCTGCTCTTGTTGTGGCACTGGCTGAATAGCCCCCATGTCCATGAGAGATGAAACTTGTTTTTGTGCCTCTGCCCATTGACTGAGTGGCAGGTCTGGCATACCTTTTGCCTTTGGAAGGGTGTGAAAGTGGAACCTGTAGCCCTGAGAGACTATATTTAAGACCCATTTGTCCAGGGTGATCTTGTGCCAGTTTTGTGAAAAAAGTGCTAGCTTTCCCCCTAAGGGTGCTGCCAAAAAATAAGTGCTTGGCATTGGCAGAGGGAAGTCATTGGGACTGTTTTCTATACGACTGTGATTTGTCTTCTCCGCTTTTGGAGGTAGAAGCACCCCATTATTTGGGCCTGTATGAGCCCTGGGGCTGTTGCCTGCCCCTGGGGCTGTTGCCTGCCTCTAGGGCATCTGAATCTGCCTCTTTGTGGTCTGTCTGACACTGGAAAGGACCAATTCTTAGAGGGCCAGTTCCTGCTAAATATGGGTGGCTGTACCTGTAAGAAATCCTTTACTGTCTGCATATATTTAGCTTTATCCTCCATTTTCTTCAACACCTCTTCTGCCTTAACACCAAACAAAGTATCATGCTGTAAAGGAGCATCCAATAATTTTGCTTTAACATGATCAGGCAGATTCTGTTCTTTTAACCAAGCATGCCTTCTAATAACAGAACCTGTGACAGCGTTGCCCTGCATGAGGCCTCCAGTGAATCATAGCCACATTGCAAAATATGTTTTCCCACTTGTTCAGCTGCATGCAATAAGTCCTGCAATTCTTTGTTCTCAGAACATTCACAATTTGTCAACATTTTTTGTTTCAACAAAGACATTAAGTATTGCTGATATTTAAGCATATGAAATTGACAATTTAAAGCCCTTACAGCCAAGGTAGCAGAAGTGTAAACCTTTTTCCCCCATCTGTCCAGAGCCCTAGAATCTCTATCCGAGGTGACAGGGTTTTTAGAAGTAGCAGCCTTGACCCCCTTGGGACCCTGTGAAATAGTTTCTGGGTCAGCAGCAGGGTTTTCATAAAGAAATTTATGGGAGTCTGGGACCCTGTAATATCTGTCCGGCTTAACAGGAGCAGGAGGTAGAGAGTCTGGAGACAGGCCGGACTCTGAAAATACATCATCTACTATGTCTAGAACAGGGGGAATTGCAAGAGGTCTGTGCTGAGGAAGTAAAAGAAAGTCTCTAAGCATTTTCTTAGAATCGTAATAATCTTGGCTCTCCCAGTGGAAATGCTCCCTCATGGTATGCAGGGTTTGCCCAAATGAGTAGTCCTCAGGAGGAGAAGCTGAAGGAATGGAATCTTCAGCATCAGAATCCTCATAGGGAGGAATAGAACATCCCTGTTCTGAAGAGGAATCGGAGGAAATGGAAACCTGATCAGAGGAATCATATTCAGTGTCTTGCCTAGGCCTCTTATCAGGAGGGGGATGGGAACCCCTGATCAAAGTAATTAGGTCTTCGGCCATTTTGAGCATCTGTTTCTTAGGCATAGGAGTCTGTCCTGGAGAATGCTGTACTTGTTTCCTTGTCTTTTAAACTGTTTTAGACTTTGTCTTGAATGCTGAAGTAGGCTTTATATAAAGTTGTGTAGGTCTGAAGACACCCTCAGAAGCCGATGCCTGCTCAGCGGCTCCAGACCCATCTGAGGGATTAATTTCCGAAGGGCCAATACCTTGAGTATCCAGAGGCCTAGTTGTCTCCATGTGGGAGTTGGAGGCGGCCTGTGGCTCTGAGGTAGCGGGAGTCAGGGGCTGCGAAAGCGCCTCACTGAGCACCGGTGAACCGGCAACTGGCCTAGAAGAGGCTTCGTCGGTTTTGAACCTCGGATGCCTATCCTTGTCTTTATCCTTGCGTTTTTTATGAATTCTGGTCGTCTGTTGTTCCGACGGCATTATATAGTTAAACCTTCTGCCAAAATAATGAAAAGCAAAATTGTACTGATGCTTAATCGTGCGTTGGTTAAATCGAGCACAAAACCGACAACTAGCAACGTCGTGGTCAGGGCCTAGACAAGGAATACAGTAAGAATGAAAATCCTTATGAGGTATTTGCTTCCCACAAGAAATACAATTGTTAACTTTTTCTGACATCGGTCTGGAGCAAGAAAAAAGTTTCCCCAATGGGGTACTTAGCTTTATTGAAGACTTCGGATCTGAAATTCGATTTAGAAAATCTCAGGAGTCTGCCGACCAGCACTTGCAAACTACTTTTGCTTCTGGCACCGCGCGGCAAGAAAGACTGGAGAAAATGGCGTCGGCTGCATCATTTATATCCCTGGCGCACTGACGTCAGGGAAGAGGCGACAGCAACCGACGCCGGACCAGGACTTTGGAATTCAGGCCGACTGCGGGTAGCCTGCCAGCAGAATAACACTGCCACAGTGAAACACGATGAACATCTACAATAGTCTTCTCAAGACAGAGACAATTCCTACACCACTCAATGGGCCAGTCTGCAAAAGACTTGCTCTCGGTACAGGTGACTAAATCTGATATAAGGTCTATGTATAAAGCAGATTTACACCAATAAGTCACTTATACAACAAACAGCAAACTTTTTGGAATCTGGGCCAATGTGTCTCAAGAAACAAATTTATAAAAATACAAACATTTAAAACAAAATACTCTGCAATCTTTTTAAAAAAAAAGAGGCAAATGAATACTAACAGAAAAAAAGGCTAGAGTCTGCTGAAGACAAAATGGAACAGAACTTTGCAATAGAAAAATTAAGATCTGCCTTACAACCTATATACCAGGCAGTTGATAGTCTCCCCAGTAAAATAATTGCTATGAATAACACTTTTGTCAAAAATTCTAAAGATAACCGACCACTTTGAAGACAAAATCTGCAGACTTGAAAAAAGCACACAGGACTGCACAAAAAAATAAATAAATAACTAATGTTAATGAAAAAAATGATAAACATAGAAGCAAAAGGCAGAAAAATATAATAACCCTAATCAAAGGTGTACCAGAAAAATATGAACAGCCTAAACTACTACAGCACATTTTACTAAAATAACAAATTTCATCAGCAAACATACATGCAAATAGAACAAGCAAGCTCAACAATTAGAAAAGGACTGAATTAAGATACACCTACTGGATGTTAAAACATTAACTACAAAGGCACTCCAGTCATAAATAATGCAACCAAATCTAAAAGTGACTTTACATGGAAAGGATAAATTACACATTCCACAAGACATTTGTTTATCTTAGCAATAAAAATAAAAAAAAAAATACGCTTGTACCTTTCTTGCACTTGCATAATTCAAAACAACATATATAACCTCCAAATGCATTTTCATGACAAGTTACAATTTTCTTAAAAGGAAACAAATATCAGATTATAACTCCACTAGAAGCTCATCATATTAAAAAGACTTTAAACCACACTGACAAAAATGGACAGAAAGGGACTTTATATCAACTAAATTAATTTACTTTTTACAATCATCTGCAAAGTTACTTCGAGGTAATGAAATGCTGTGCACTGCTGCGGATAAAAATAAATGGTATTAACTGCTTGATTTATAAATAAAAATGCAATCATTTTATAAGTAAAACAATGTCCATCTAAAAAATAAACAGAAAATCTCTTACTATAATAGTTACATAATCATATTAAACATATATGGGAGTCTGTTTTTTAACAAATTAATAAAATACATGCCTATTAATCAGAGAGAAATCAGTAATTGCAAACTACTAACATATTATAGTCAGCATCTTGTTAAATAATAAAATTCACATTTCAATTTACTCTGCTTCCACTTAGGAAAGTTACTGCCGTCCTATAACCTGCAGTAAATATAAGGCATCATATTGGCTGCAAAATAAAATACCCAGGTGTACACAAGGATTTAAGAGTTTAACATTACATATAAAAAGTGATGTTTGTTTGTGTCTTTCGGCTTTTCCCGGTTAGGGGTCACCACAGCGGAACTCTGGTCCGCTAATGATTGGCAGTAGATTTTTACGTACTGGCTTGCCGGGCCTAACACAACCTTCAACGAAGGAACGCCCATTCACGCATGTCGCTACACAGAAGACGCTCTGAGAATCGAACGGGCAACGTCTAACTGTGAGGCGACAACGCTACTGCAGCACCACCACTGCAGTACACATATAAAAAGTGATACAATGCAAATATGAAATTGCAAAGATTTTTCTAAATTAGCTAAAGGTAAATGTATAAATCTAGCATAAGACAGTTTACTTGTTGAAGGCAGATGCTAAACATCTGTAATCAGATTCATTAGAAACTGAACTCCAAGTCTAGATTTGACTACAACAACAAATTCAATTATGTTGAAAGCAACTAAATTATGACATTATGTCAGGTGGTTGAAAGTACATGTCATGGCTGGGACATAAAACTTCCGAATGGAGTGGTTGGGTACAGCAAATTTCACTTACCTGCAACTCACTTAAAAAGTTGACATGAGACATCCTGATCCCGTGTATATTAATTAGGTGTTCACATATCAATCCCTTGGAATAACAGGCACCATATTGAAATGTCTGCACTCACAATACAGAGTGCCACCACGCAAAAAAAGAAAAAAAAAATCTAAAATGCAGGAAAACAGGAGAACAGTAAATCTCAAGAATCACTCATCTCCTCTAAACATGTGTTTTTTTTTTTTTTTTTTGAAGGGGGCAACCCCCCCCCCCCCGAACTTGCATAGAAAAGGAATATCCCGAGAAATGGCCATCCCAGACTTAGCAAGTCCAATTTTTGGTCATTCTGTCTCAATGTTCGAGACTAACTCTTAGGGGTTCTGACATTTCAAACGGTTACCACAGAAATACCCTGGTTGAACTGGATGCTTTTTTACTCGTTTTCTAAGGCTGTTTCAATGAAACTCATGAAGAAACACTGCTATAAAAATGTTGCATCTATAATGTTGCTGTTCATGTTGGGGAAAAATTTGAGAATCCTTCACTTGCATTCATTTTTTGCATATATTCCACTGCCTCTAAGCATTACCTTTGGCTAAATTTATAGATAGTAAAACTAAACATATATGGATAAATAAGTTAGCTATATTAAAAGATTCATGGGATTTCTTAAGGATGATAGATGATAGTATGTATACTGAAAATTTATTATTTGTAACAATAGATATAATAGATTTATTTTCATCTATTCCCTGTTTAGAAGGTATGAATGTGTGTGAAGAAGAAATATTTTTGGATAATATATTGACACATAATGACAAAATAGTGTGCACAGGCTTGATGGACATGGTACTTAAAAATAATTTCCTATTATTTACTGGGGAATTTTCCCAACAAACACAGCGTGTAGCCATGGGGGCAGCCTGTGCACCTACATATGCAAACATCGTTCTGGCTAACTGGGAAGAAAAATATGTGCTTAAATCGGAGTTCCATGTTTATTGGAACTTATATAAGAGGTTCCTAGATGATATAGTTATATTCTGGGTAGGAGGAAAAGAAAAATTGGAAGAATTTATAAAATATATTAATCAAACTACTGATTTTCTTAGATTCACTTACAATGTTTCTGAAAAGGTCTTACAATATTTAGATATAGAAATATTTAAAAGTGAAGGTACAGTTGCATCTAAAGTATATAGAAAAGTAACTTATTGTAATTCTTATCTGCACTACAACAGCGCACATCCAGTACATAGTAAAAGAAACATAATAAAAGGCCAATTTGTGAGGGGGTCACGAATGACAAGTAAGTTGGAAGATTTTAAGGTAGAATGTGACCTATTAGAAGGTATGTTCTTAGATAGAGGATAGGATAGAAGTTTGGTTAATAGTATTAGGTTAGAAATAGAAAAAGGAAGAATGGAAAAAAATTGAGCCTATTTTAGGCATCAAGGAGATTAAGGATAACCATGTGGTAAAAAATAATAATGCTAGTTTACAAGAAGAATATAAACTTTCCTTTATATTAGAAAATAATGGTTTGAATCAGAACATTAAATCATTTTTTTTATAGGGAATGGGAAAGATTTATGGACCTTACTGATTTGGAAGAGTTACCTAGAGATACTCCTAGGGTAGTATACAAAAATGCAAATAATATAAAGGAATATTTGGAACATAAGAAAAAGGAAAATAATAACAAAGGAACTAGTTTGAATAACAAAAAAGGTACATTTAAATGTGGGAAATGTAGTCAGTGTAAGTACATAGCTAATAAGGAGATTATATATGTTGAGAGTAGAGGTAAATTGATTAAGAGTAAGAGTAATGGATTATACAACTGTGATACTAAAGGATTAGTGTATCTTGCCACCTGTGTCAAATGTGTGTCCTTTTACATAGGTAAAACGGAGAGAAATTTAAAAAGAAGAATTTACGAGCATACCTATGATATTACAAAAATGAAAGATACTAATGCACTGTATAGACACACGAAGGTATGTGAAGATAGTACATTCTATTTTTTTGTAATTGAACATATAAAGAACAATATCAGAGGGGGACCATGGGAGGACACCATAGGATATAGAGAATTATGGTGGCAGATTACACTGGAAGCAAAGAAATCCCCAGGTTTAAATGAATATATATCAATTTTACCTCTACTGAAACTAAAGGCAGCTAAAATATAATTTTA
The DNA here is from genome assembly GCF_019279795.1 of Protopterus annectens. Taxonomy (NCBI): domain Eukaryota; kingdom Metazoa; phylum Chordata; order Ceratodontiformes; family Protopteridae; genus Protopterus; species Protopterus annectens. The sequence goes on along the minus strand of NC_056727.1, from coordinate 974,801,353 downwards.
AGTGTAATAAAACATTTGGTCAATAGATGGTGTTGTTGTATTAACTTTTGCTATATGAATGTGAAGTTTATTATAGCAATAACCCACGCCTGGGTGTGCGTAATGTGGGATTTACCCACGGTTGGCGTGGTTTGGTCCCGAGGGCGAAGCCCGAGGGACCAAACAAAGACAACCGTGGGTAAATCCCGCATTACCCACACCCAGAAGTGGGTTATTGCTATTATACTATGACATTATTTAAGAAAAAAAATAATTACTTTTCTTAAATAATGGCATTGTACAATGCCTCTTTGCTGCCCTTCCGCAGCTGGCTGGTATCCGTGGCAGTTATGATGTACTGTGCATGCCTACGCAGTACATCAGAGCTGTGGCCAAAAGCAACGGAGAAAGCAAGATCTCCGTTGCTTTTTACTGTTTTGTTTAAATGGGTTTAACATAGCGAGACAGCTTAAAATAAGCAATGGAGATGTCCGTTGCTTATTTTAAAGCTGTCTCGCCATGTTAAACCCATTTAACATAGCGAACAGTAAAGCAACGGAGATCTTGCTTTCTCCGCTTTTTTTAAACCTGTCTCGCTATGTTAAATGGGTTTAACATGGCGAGACAGTAAAATAAGCAACGGAGATCTCCGTTGCTTATTTTAAAGCTGTCTCGATATGTTAAACCCATTTAACATAGCGAGACAGGTTTAAAAAAAAGCAACAGAGAAAGCAAATCTCCGTTGCTTTTTACACACTGTGTCGCTATGTTAAAGGAGTTTAACACAGCGAGACAGCTTTAAAAAAAGCAACGGAGATCTCCGTTGCTTTTTTTAAACCTGTGTCGCTATGTTAAACTCTTTTAACATAGCGAGACAGTGTTTTAGAAGAGACTTATACTAATGGAAAAAGTCCGGGCGACCGGACCTTTTTCCATTAGTATAAGTCGATTTACACCGTGCATGCTGGCCAATCAGCATGCACGTTTTGGAATATTAATGGGGGGTCATGGTATAATAATGTGTATATACATTTAAATATGTATTATATAATGGAGAGGAATATATTTAGCCCCTTTAATATGAATGGAATTGATTTTAAAAGTGATAAATAGACATAAATTAAAGTTTTTATAGAAGTTTGATGTATTTATGTGAACCAAGTGAATTGTATTTTAATATTCATGAGCTTTTAGATGTATACTGATTTATTTGAATTAACTGAAGTTAATTGATTGGAAAATGGAAATGAAGGAAGTATATAACTGATTTTAATTAATGATGTAAGAAATTATCTGATGAAGTCCAGTGGATAGGACGAAAACGCCTTGGTATTGGAATTGCGTTAATAAACTGTGCCTTGCATTTCACTTTTTGATTGTGGTGGATTTAATTGTGCTTGGTGACATTCTACAGAGAACTGCCGGTGTTTCCTCTTGGTTTTTGTCGAGATCTGTTTTTTGGTACTGCTAAAAAAATGTTGCATCTATAATGTTGCTGTTCATGTTAGGGAAAAATTTGAGAATCCTTCACTTGCATTAATTTTTTGCATATATTCCACTGCCTCTAAGCAAGCATAGTGGAGCTATTAAATAACTCAATATATGGATCATTTTGTACAGAGTCCACACACAGCAAAATACACATCAAATACTTACTGAATAATGTAAGGAATTATGTTTGTTAAACAAAGGAATTAAACAACTCATGCAGTGACAACTCAAAAATGTTACTTACGAATATTAATAACACATAATTGATTAATCACCAGAACATATCCACAGATATAAGCAATAATTAAGAGGGCAATACCTCTGAATCTTCCACAAACAAAGAATCTCTTCTGTAAGATAGACAAATTTATTTGGATTGCCTGTTTGAATACATCTATTGATATTTTATGACAAGTACAGTGTTACATTGTATTATAAAAATATCATTTAATGGTGGTTTTCTATATTTATATAATGTTCTGTTACTGTTACCAAAAAACAAGTTCTTGTATAACTGTTACACGCTGAAAATAGGAAGTATGTTACACATACATAATAAGCTATGTTACATACAGGACACAATTAATTATTCAATCATTACTACTACTGTTATGGATGCGTGTTCTATATATTATATGTGTATAAATCATTCTTAATTCATTGCGCTTTTACTTCTATATTTATTTCTTGTCTACATTGCTACAATAAATCTAAAATAGGTGTTACATTGTTCAAACCATAATCAATAAATAATTTAACTAAATTAGCTTACCATTACATTTAAAATAAGGAATACAATATAAGAGCTGTACTGTTAGCTGCTAGCAGTTTAGGGGGTGTTACTTTCAGACAAGTTTCATGTTATCCATTTGATTAAACTACAGCTTTGTTTAGTATAATCTTACAGCATTCTAAATGACTCTTCTCATAGTTGGAGGGATGGGGATTAGGCCCACCGGGGACGAAACAGAGCTCTGTTAAGAGGCAAATGGAACCTTTAAAGCACTTCATTAAAACTAAAAAAAATGCCAAAATTAAACTTTGTACCGAGAAAGAGCACAATTTAACATTATTAAAACAATTCATAACAATATTTCAGAATTACTATTATTTACTAAATGACACAGATATTTGATTCAAGCCATATGAACAGAATTCAAATAACCAATAAGAGAACCTCCAAAGAAATGTCAAACTTTTGTCCTACTGCTCTTCATTCACCTCTTATCAAAATCCCAGACAGATCTTACTATAATCAGGTTCTTCACTATACACTAAGAATCTCTTCTCACCCATACATGGTCTCTGTTCAAAACATAGCACAGCCACTGCATTAATTTCCTTTATCAACACTATCAAAAATAGTATAAAAAAAAAAAACCTCATCTTTCTTAGATCTCCAAAGCATTTGATACTCTCTCACATCCCAAACTACATCACACACTCTCCTCCCCAAGTTTCTCCACCCTTACTCTCAAACTGGTTTACTAGCTACCTCTCCAATTGGACACAAGCAGTTAAATGGCAATCAACATTCTTGTCAATTTCTACAGGGGTACAACAAGATTCCATCCTTGGGCCTTTACTATTCAACTTGTTCATCAATAACATTTCAGTCATCTTATTATACACTACTCTCATGGGCGGCCACAGTGGTGCAGTGGTTAGCGTTGCCGCCTCACAGCAAGAGATTCACCGGTTCGATTCTCGGCTGGGGTGCCTTGTGTGGAGTCTGCATGTCCTCCCTGTGGTCACGTGGGTTTCCTCCGGGTGCTCCGGTTTCCTCCCATATCCCAAAGACATGCTGTAGGTGGATTGGACACTCTAAATTGGCCCTAGGTGTGAGTGTGTGCATGTGTGTGCCTTCTGTGGAAAATTGGGCGCCGGGCTGGCAACTCAACACCGTAAAACTCCACTGCCAATCATGAGTGGACAGGTGATCCGCTGTGGTGACCCCTAACCGGGAAAAGCCAAAAGAAGAATACTATGACAAAGAAGATTTTACACTACTCTCATCCTATACACAGATACTACCCTAATCTGCTCTTCAAGCACCCTCTCCCCACTACAGAATATCACCCAAAAGTCTTTTACATCCATAGAAATTTGGCTTAATGTTCTTAACATTAATACATTTAAAGTAAAGCTGCTTACTCCAAGGTCCTACTTCAAAAACATCTAACTTTACAATACTATCTTCACAAAATATTCAGTTGAAAAGTCTCTGAAATCAGATTAGGCATCACTCTTGGCAAAACACAAATGTGTTACTCATATGCAAACTCTAGCTAAAAAGAATCTCACTTCAATTTAAGACTTCTCAATAGAGCTTTTAACTTTCTTGCTATGTACTCAAACTGCCTCACCCTACCTCTTCAAGTTTACTATAGGTTTTTCCAATGCTCACCAACATTAACCCATCAGTAACAAACAAAAAATAGAAAAATGCTGTAATAAAAACTGTGCCACAAAATCATCCAATTCAACACATTATTGTTTAGCTCTCAAAAACTTTGTCTTGAATTCTCCAGTTACTTCAGGCCCTCACATCCACAATTAGCCCATACTATACTATTCTTTCCAGAAATATATTCTTAGTTTAAAATTTCTATTTCAATGGTACTCTCCCCAAGCCCTGTTCATTCAGCAGCCACAAACCTTGCTGTTACAAAATCAAACAGTAATTCAGGAGCCTCATAATCTACACGTTTCTAACCTGTGGAGCTCCCGCCCTGCCACAATTATACAATCTGTTAAAACAAAAAGATTTTCTAATTCCCGACTCTGCACCTGTGCCTGTTCTCCAGGATAAGATAATCACTTGCAATCATTACTAGCTTACCTCCTCTACATCCTTTTTTATACTCTATTGTATCCCTCTCCACACGGATTCTATATCAGTGCTGTACTATCATAAACCCTACTTAATCTTCTTCTAACTAATTTCTTCTTCTTTCTTCCTTTTGTTAGTTGCGTCTCTCTCTCTCACTCATCCTTACAGTTTATTTTATTCAGATATTTACTAATTTCCATACACTTGTTAATGATCTTCAACTCTCAATGCATACATGTAAGATGCTTCATATTTTTAGGAGTACATTTTCTTCACCGAATGCTGTAATTATGTTTGTTTCATTGTATCACAATATTTAAACGTATTCTGTATTCTAAATGATCCTTTTAAAATGTTTTGGAGCCTTCTTCCAAGGGGCCTTCACTGAAAAGGGGGTCTTGCATAGCCCAGTCAGACTATCCTGGTTAACAAACACAATGAACCAAATAACATATGAAAGCCTGGCTGAATAATTATCTGGTTCAATGTCATTAACATGCAACTAAAATCCATGAGACAGTCCAGTCTTAAATAAAATTAAACTTAAATCTTTTTCATTAATATGATCCAGTCCTCCAACAAATCCAGTCCTCCTCCAAAACTGACTGAACAAAACAATCTAAGTAATATTTATATCCTACTTCAACCCATTCACAAAAATTCCAATATTTTAATACTCAGAAAAATTATCAGCTTATCATAATTCCCATTAATTCGCAATATAACTGTATGGGATTTCACGTTAACTACTTTTATTTGCTGATTCTGCTTGCGTGATAGAGGTTTGTTGCTACATTTTAAATTTTCTTTCATTGCAATCTTTCATGTTTTTCAAGACACAACATAACACTCTCTTTTGGAAGTTATTTCCTGGTTGATTAGACTATCTAGTGACAGAAAGCTGCTTTAAAACCACTTGCTACATAAAGACCACCTTTCGAGCAGCGTGTTTTGTCTCCCATCAAAGCAAATGGAAGCTTTGCTTGTGATACCATGGTACTGGTGGACCAGCTGATCAGAATCTAGTACTCTATAAATTTAATTTTATGAAGTAAAATTCAAGTATAGCGTTAGTTTTCACCAATTCACAATTGTCCTGTAGCCATATTTATATCTGTACAACTAAGCAACTATTGCAATAATTTTTATTTTAGTTTTTGTTAATGAAAAAAACTACTTATTCACTTACTTTAAGATAGGATATTCATAGCTATTCATATAAATTCCCTGACAGACAGCCAATTTGGGTTCAGTTCCTGCTCATCTCTAATTTTATGTCTGCTGGATTTCGTATATTATTCTGTGGAAGCTTTGGATTTATACATTTGTATTTCAGCATCACTTTCTGTGACTACAGAACAGCTCGTTTTGGTTCTATTTTTTGCAGTTCATAATGGGAGTTAATTTTGGTACCTCTGTAGGGCTCTCATATCAAACACTGTTTCTATCATATTGCCTACTATAAAAAATTGTATACACTTTTTTTGTACATACTAGACATTCAGCATTAAATTAATTTTGAGTAGGTACTTGGCATCTTAGTAATAAGACAGCTGTGTTACTACACAAGTGCCAATACAGAATCCTTAACTCCTTTGTTTTAGATGACCTAATTAAAAAGAGTGACTTGTTAGAATGCAAATATTGCACAGCTCTCTTGAAAAATGCAGCAACATTATAACTGTACAAAGCTAAATGAATTAAACATTATTTTAAAAAGCAAAAAATGCAGACATACAGGTTGTGCTGCATTGTAGTAAAAGTACTGGTTTGAGAGCTTGTTACAATAAGTAAAACGGACATTAACAACCATATGCAACTGGGTAGGTAGGATGTTATCAATATGGCTAACACCAGTCTCACAAAAAGAATCTTATGATATATAAAAGGATTTCTCATACTTTAGGTACTATATCAGTAACAGAAAGATAAAGGAGGCAAGTTATCATTGAACAAGATAATAAAAGGAACACTCATGTCCTGAACTCTCTTAAACAGAATAAGAAAACTCTATCAGACATAAATATCACTAGATAATGGATTAAGTTTTATCAAATACAGATTGTAGTAGACCGAGTGATACCTATACAAACAGAAATAGTAGAAACTCATAAGTAATGCATACTTCATCATCCTAAATAAAATGTAGAAGTGACTCAAACATTTTTTCCCCTTAATTTGAAAACACACACACATACATCTTCAAAGAACACTTTATTGAGAGCATTACGGGTAAAGACTGTGGGAAATGAAGAATGAAAGTGATATGGGTTTGTCATTGGATGTCTCTGATAGAAAACATAGTTGCACAAGTAAACTTAACAGTAGATGTTCAAATGATCTTTGCTGCATCAGCCTTGGCTATAAGGGTTATATCCTGCCAAAGATACAACAGCCTGCTGGCTTCCAAAACTTCAGGGCACCTTCCACATGCTCAAACCCATTAGTCAGCTTGAGCTGACTAAAAAGGCATGTTGGCAGGTTTGGGCACTAAGCCCTTCAAAGTTTATTTGCCAACAGAGAGAAGGAGACAAAAGCCCCGACAAGGATAATGCTAGGAAAATAAAAATAAAGATCCTCACTCTGGCAACAGAAACGTACAAAAATGATGGAGATTGAAGTAGGAGCTTTTACTGCAGCAATGATCCTTCAAACACCTACTGTTACGTTAAGTTTACTTACACAACTATGCTAGAAACTTGTAAATGCTGCAGTGAGGGACACTCTTCATATATACTAATTCTGCTTAAAAAGACAGCAGAATAAAAGGTCTGTTGTACTTTATGTTCCATCAGGGACTGCTTCTGTGCCCGTATACCTACTGCTTGCTAGAACACTTTCTGGCCATCTCATTACATTTAACACCAGGCAAAACTGGGAACTTGCGTGAAACTTCAAAACTTGGGGAGAGTTGGCAGGTATATCAGCAATGCCAAACATTCCATACAGAACAAGTTTCAGGCTTTAAACCCTGCCCCTTGTTAGGGAAGGCTGTAGCTCCTCCACAACCCAGAGTGAGATAAGACGAGTACTGGAGAACAAATAAAAGAATGACTGAATGAAGACGTAGTTCCAGTTGCTCTAGTATTATGACTCATGCAACACTGTGCACCAACACATTTTCCCCACAGGAAATCTGTGCACCCCCCTGGATACTTGGAAAACGTGGGGTTTACAAGTGTTTCTCTACACATTTCTCCACTTTGGCAAGGTCTATTTGATTGTATTATATATGCTTCTGCTGTAAGACCTTCAATCAAACTTTTTTGACAATCTAGGTTTTTCATAAAGATTATTCCAAGTCTTACTCCAATCTCCAGTGATTCCACAACTAGTAACAATTCATGGCTGTAACATCACAAAAACAAAGAAAATACCTCCAGTCTTTTGACTTTTGTACCTCTTGTGTAAAATGACATCTATTTCGCTCTTGCCTCACAACTCACTCACTCTTTCATTTACTCACCACCCCTGTTCTCAAGTAATAGTCAAACTAAAACATTGCTATTATCAAGTACAGGTTTTGTGGAAACCAGCAGTTCTTCCATCAACAATTTCACTATCCTCCATGGGCATTAATCTGAAACTGTAAACTGGACATTTCATTGTAGTTTAGCACATCAAAACAAAACACATCGAAAGCTAGCCTAAAATAAATAAAAAGCATTTATCCAGCCTCCATAATCCTTATCAGGGATTTCCCACTCTTCAATTACTTACATATACTAACTTTGCATATGCACTAAAGTTGGAAAATTGGCTAATTTTTGAAGAGCTGTGGTCTTAGTACTGTCTTAAGTAGCGTCAGTGTCATGTATGCCAATGAATTGTACTTCCATCAAATAAAACAGCACAAATCAGAACCAAAAATTTTAAAGAATGTAAAAAATAAATTACAACTAATGGAATGACAGCATTAATAAAACTACATAATAAAAGACAAGCTAATTAAGGCCTGTAACAAACCAAGAACAAACCACATTAAAGATACTATAAAAAAGATCAGCAAAGATCTGAAAGCTACAATAACAGAGTGATTAAAATCATCTGAAGCGAAAGATAAGCATTTTATTTTTCTTTAGGTGATTAAAAAATAAACGTAGTAAGTTAAGTACTGTTGTCTACCCGGACACTAAAAATATTATTAAATGTGGCTGCAGTTAAACTTAGTGCCATCTTCACAACATAAACGATCACTGAAGTAAAAACAATTCCAGAGCCACCCCCCAGGCTTATGGGACATGTTCTGAATGCACTCTCTCTAAAGGTACAAATACCATTGCTATGGGCCTGGTTATTTCCAAGGCAGCATGTTTGGTACTGCTACTGAACCTGCCTTAAAGCTGTTCGACTTAAGTATAGCTAAATGGTAGTTACAGAGAGTGTGCTTACTGTTATGTCACACTTCAGTTTTCAGCAACTATACACCCATAAGCCTAACAAGCTTAATCTGCAAAGCCATGGAATGCATTATATATTGTTAAGCATCTGTTTGGGTTTGTTTGTTCTGATCTCCTGCCAAGGAGTGTATCATATAACTTAATTGTTTGCAGTTAAAAGCATTATCTACAGTCTCCTTGCTCCTTTTAGTTGTAGCACTGTCCATATTCAGGCTTGTGTTTTGGGCCTAGTTGTTTGTTGGTACAGGCTGCGTGTCTGAGCACATGTTCCAGGCCATCTTAGTTTAGCCAAAGACAGTATAGCATTTCAGTGAGAGGGAAGTGTTTATGGTCATTGGCTGATTGGGGTTACCTGGACTACAGCTTGGAGTAAGCACCTCATTGGTTCTTTCGAGCATTTTTTAAAGTTGTTTCAGGTTTCAACTTTGTTACTTAAGAAGTCAACTTGTGAGTGTTTCTGCCATTTCACACTGACCTAATCAGAGGAAGGGCACTGAGCAAACTGATCTGTGATACACAACATTAAGTATCCTGTTTTTTGCTTATTTTTAAGAGTTATTTATAGCACTTTTATTGTCTGCTGCATACTTTTCTAGTTAGTTTCACTGTGTGTGATATATTAACTGGAAAATTTCTACAATTGTTAAGCATCTGCTTGGGTTTGTTTGTTCTGATTTTTGTTTCCCACCCTTCCTCCCTATTGGTATCTTGTTCTTATACTCGGTGGCTTTGCAGTTGCCCACCCCTACTGTAAATCTGATCTGGGACACTTCTCCCAGTCTAGTGTCATTACCTCATTCTACCTAATACAGGGAGAACATTTGAGGCCAACCCACTTAGTTTCTTAATCTTGAATTATCTTTTGCTCCTCCTTTCTCCCTTTCCACTTTACAAAAAAAAAATTCTAAGCTTCTTTCTTGCCTTTCCTGTAAGTAATCTAATCCAGACACAGATTTGCTGTATCCAGGACAGTTTGTAAGTTTTTGAGAACCCAAGCCTTTGTGTGTTGGAGGGAAGCCTTTTAGCTGATCAGTAGGAGTGGTAAGCACTAGGTAGCTTATCTTAAAAAAAAAAAAAAAAACACTTCATGCATCACCGCTTAGCTAGGGTTAAACTACTTCTGGCGCCATAAAGTCTGCTCTTCAAATTTTCCCTTACAACTAGCCAGGCTTAGTTTTAGCAATCAAATCTGTTTCTTTGGAGCTCAGCACTTGTTCTGAACTCGTAAGCACTAAATAAGCTACAAATTACTATAGCACTCAAAACTCCTCACTTGTCTAGAGGAAAACAGTTTTTAGTACTTAATAAATAAGCACCTATCCAGGTATGTCTAAAGGTCAGCTCCCGGTGTTTTCTCCTGTCTACCTGATGCATCTGGGCATCTTGGGGCAATGCAGCAATTGCCTCATGTACACAGACAACCGTCTCCTCCTACCACCCAACACTACAACCTATGAGAGATGCACTTATATAGCCAAACTGGAAGCAAAACTCTCTTCACCCAAGACTGGACTAGACAGTCAAGAGGAGAAGGTAAACACTTGCACCACACCACACATATCACATAGTCCCTCAAAACCTACACCACCAAAACACACACATAGAAACACAAAACATACACCTACATTCACGGATGGTCTCAATAAAAATCTGCCCAAGCAATAGGGACCTCCAAAGCAGAAACGCAAGCAACCTCCACCCCCTCCAAACAACCCAAAAGATGCACAGCCCACAAACTCAGTGTGCCACTCAACCACAGCCAATAAGGCATAACAACATACCCAACACTCTAGTCATAGTGGACTCTAGTCAGGCACACTGATGTTCACTCACCAGGCTAAACAAGGAGAAGGTTACTGTCAGCTGCCTGTTGGGTGCCAGGATCCGCCACATAATGCACGCACTCAAGGTCACTCCACAAGTACAAATAGGACTTTGTCATTATCCATGTTGGTGTGAATGACCTGAGACGTACCTCTCTTACATGAAGAGAGACATGGAGGAGCTGTCCAATCTTGTAGCCCAGGCAGGTATGACCCTAGCCCTGAGTAGCATCCTGCCATCACCCAGAATTATACCACAGTACAAGGACAAAATGATTGACTTCAACAATTGGCTAAGCTTCTGGTGTCATTCTAAGAGGATCCAGTATCTATCTGCCTTGGATGACATCATCGACACATCATGATGCTTTGCCAGAGATGGCCTGCACCTGTTGCCCTTGGAATTCCGGACACTGGCTAAGGCTCGTCACCCCTACAGTACCTTTTTTAGGCAAGGTTCAAATGACTAATTCACCACCACCACAGCAGGTACAAGCAAGCAAAATCTGTGGGTAATGCTCCTCAATGCTATAAGTCTAAACCTCAAAATGCAGTCACTTGAGGCACTCCTTAAAATGGAGAACATTGACATCTGTGCAGTGATAGAGACCTGGTTCAAGGCTCCAGAGAGCACCCCTGCATTACCAGGATATAATTCATACCACACCTTTCTGCCACCTAACCTGGACCGAAACACTAAAGGCGGAGGCGTGTTCATATTCATTAAGGATATCCAAATCTCCAGGCTAGTTGCTCAGCATAATGCAGCCAAGATTATACAAGTGCAACTAACTCTGGAAAAGACCGCATTCCAAATTGCAGCTCGTTACAGATCCCAAACCATGCCCCAGGATTGTCACTCATGTCATAAATTCCAACCCCTTGGATCAACTTATCCACACCCCCACCAGGGGCAGCAATATCCTAAACCTGGTCATTACCAACATGGGCAACCTGTGTTCCACACCAGAGGTCAGTTCCTCAATGGTCAGATCCGACCACAAGCTAATCACCCAAGACATCCACATCCCGCCCCTACCCCCCATTAGGGGAAACCACCATAAACAATTTCTCCAAAGCCAACTTCATGCTTAAGACAGAAGTGGCAAACTTCACGACACCCATGCAGATGGACAATAGAGGTATGAATGCTGAATCCTACAAAAATGCACTTTATAAGCACTTACACGACTACATGGATCCCTAACAAAACCACAATGCTATTCTCCATAAAAAGGAAGCCAATCTGGTGGTCCCCTGCCATAAACAAACTCTACAACAGAAGAAATAAACTGTTGCAAAAAAGAGTAAAATCCCATGATTGGAGGAGCTCCCTGGTCAGCCTCAGTAAGAAGCTGAGATCCCTCATAAAATCTTCCAAAGCTAGTTACGAAAACAAAATCGCCACTGATTCTAAAGACAACCACAAAGCATTCTATAGCTATGTTAAGAATCTCAATGGCAACACTCAGATCTGCTCTGAGTTACAGCACAATGGCACTAAATATACAAAACCAACTGATATTGCCAACATCCTGGCAGATGGGCCCTTTAGGGGGTGAGAGGGGGGTAAAGTTAGCACTGAACCTCTCTCTATACCAGAAGAATGCAAAGTTCCTGTAATCACGGCTGCACAGGTAAAAACTACACTCTCCAAAGCCAAGAACACAGCATCCATGGGACCCGACAACATCCCAGGCTGCGTTCTACACGAACTACAGAATGAACTGGCACCCCACCCTAGTACCATTTTCAATCATAGGCTTACCTCAGGCTTTGTGCTCACTGAATGGCACACAGTGATGGTCATCCCACTCCACAAAGGGGGCACCACCATGGACCCTGGGAACTACCGCCCCATTAGCCTGACGAGCCTGCTCTGCAAGTCTATGGAATATATCATCATGGAACTTATAAGCAATGACATTAGTAATCTCCAAACTCTGGACCCCACCTAGTTTGGGTTTGTAAAAGGTAGATCATGTCTCCTAAACCTGATAGACTTCTTTGAAGTGGTCACCAAAGCCGTAGATGAGGGTAAGGTGGTTCACACAGCCTATCTAGATCTCGCCAAGGCTTTCAACACCATCCCCCACTCTGGAATTATAGATAAACTCACTAAACTAGGTATAGATCCCCATGTCACAAGATGGGTTGCCAACTGGCTCACTGACCGATCCCACACTGTGAAAGCAGCAGACTCCAAATCCGAATTCAGACCAGTGACAAGTTGAGTACCACATGGTTCAGTCCTGGGTCCTCTCCTGTTTGGTATCTACTTCTCTGAAGTACAGGCTAACAGAGAAGGTCTTTGGCTAACGAAGTTCGCAGATGACTGCAAACTAGGAGCCATAACCGAAAATCCTAACGATGTGGACATCCTACAAAAGGGCCTCACTGAGACAGATGCCTGGTGTCAAAGCCATGACCTCAAGCTCAATGCCAAAAAGTGCATGGTCATCCCTTTTGGTAAAAACTCTGTACCCATGAACTACCACATAGGCTGTAGTCTACTTAACACCGAAACTGTGATAAGTGACCTTGGGACACAGGTGTACAGTAGTCTCTCCTTTGATAATCACAGCGCCACAGTAGTCAGGAAATCCTTCTATGTGGCACACCTCATCACAAAAGGTTTCTCATCCAGGGGAAAAAAAAAAAAAAGAGGTAATCATTCCCCTCTACTCGTCACTCATTAGACCCATTATAGAATACAGCGCCCCTTTTGGTATGTACCTCACAAGACATCTACAACTGGAAAGGCCGCAGAAATACCTCACAAAGAGGATTACCGGCCTCAAACAGATGCCCTACGCAGACCATCGCAAAAAACTCCAGCTTTACTCCGTCGCATATCACCTATTCAGAGGCGATCTCTGCCTAACATATAAAGCTATGTCAAACCCAGAGCTGTTGGACATGCTCCACTTAAAGTGGTTATTCACTGGTTATTTCTTTTTTTTTGTTGTGTGGAATAAACAGAACATGCTGGAGGGATAGATTCCTGTCCCAGAGACTTCCCATACTCTGGAACAAACTACCTATCTATATCAAAAAAACTCCTCATTAGCTAGCACTCCAAGAAAAATTTTGATGATTGGATGGGAGATGGGAAATTCACCCCAGGGATCACTTTTGTGGCTCTGCTGGACAGGGGCACAGGAAAGTATAACTTTCTTGGGTGGCGAAAGCCAGGATACCTTTTTGGCTAAGCTTATATAGGCCCCAAGGCCAATAGCCTAGTACCTATGAACCTATAATCAAAAATGAGATGATATAATACCTTATGAGACTTAGCTAATGTCATACTTTTGTCAATTTAGTCTAAGCAGATTATTTTATGCTTCAAGAAATCTGAAATGTTTGACATACTGTAATGTATATACTCAAACATATTATGTTAGTGTAGTTATTTTTATCTATTATTTACTCTGTTTTTTTTTATGTGGAGCCCTTCTACCCTGGCCTCTGCTGAAAAAGGGCTTTTGCTCAGTCAGACACTCCCGGTCAACAAATGTTAAATAAATAAATAAATGCAGATTAAAAAAGGATTGCTCTAGACTCTCAACAGTGTGGTTTTGTCAAAAGAGATTAAGCCTACTTAATTTAGTAAACTGTTTTGAGAAAGTCACTGAAGCTGTACATTTTGTTAAGTGGGGTACAGAACTGATCCTACTGAACCAGTCTCAGTCCAGAATGTAAACAAACATCAAGTGGAAAACATAAGTTTATATAGTAAATATACAATAGAAAACATGATTTAGCAAAGTAGTCAACAGAGACCACTGTGTAAAACTTTACATCAGTTAAAGTAGAGAAATGCTAGGAGTTAAAGAGATACTATAGTGAAAATGATAGGCTGTGTGCATCACAGATTACAGAGATTAAGTTATGTGACCTGAGGAACAGCATTTACAAGCAGCTTGTGCTTTGAGTTGTTCCTTAAGTTGCACCCAAAAGGAGGAGTACTTAAGAGAGGTCTTTAAGATGTGAGGGAAGATCCTTCCAGAGCTTGGGTACAAGGACAAAATGGGAGTGATTAAAGCACTTTGGTCTGGCTTTAAGTGCTGGCAAGAAAGGCCCTGAATGACCACGAGATCCAAGGCTATATGATGGAGCTTGCTTAAGTAACCTAGAGGAAAGAAAAGGGCAGGAGTTTTCTTGCAGGAGTGGGAAATGTTGGGAGTCAAGGAGTAAACTGGTTCGTTACTGAACCGGCAGCCATTCGGCTTTGGCTAGTGTATTGGGGAAAGGGGTAATGAAGCGACAAATGGAGTTGGAGATGGTCAGGATGGTGGTAGAGTTTCTTCTGGAGGCAGATGCTACAAAAGGTAGGCAGCACTCTTATTGGGATAGAATAATCCCTTTGCCAATAGCATTTCTTTCTGGGAGGGAGAGGAAAGAGGAGACTTGCTGGCTCAGAACAGTACAGACCTTATCTTTTGCAGTGTGCGTTCAAGGTGATGGTGAAAGTTAAGGGAGGAATCAAGCCAGACTCAATGAGATTGTTAATGATTCAAGAATTAAAAGGAGTTTGTGTTTTGCCTTTTAGTGGAGGTTCCAAAAAGCAAAGTTTTAGTTTTTGAGGAGTTAATAGTTTTTTTTGCTACTGAGCCAGCCAATTAATGAGAAAGAGGAAATCTTTTTGCAGATCATGTTGAATTACGTGGGTTGTGTGGTTGGAATGGAAGATAACCATGTGAACAGCTTATAGTAAGACTGGAAGTTGGGGAAGATCCACCATAAATTTATTTACAAAAATGGAGGAAAGAAGAAGAACCAGTAAGGAGCCCTGAGGGAGTCCTTTAAGTAAGGGAGTGGTGGCCAATGTACTGTTAAAATGTATCGAGAACTGTCTGTTGGAGACGTAATTATCAGTGAACAGCATCAGAGCGGAGAACAATGTCAGTTAGGTTGTTAAATAGTACTGGATGGTCAATTCAGAGGCTCTGCTGAGGTCTATAAATGTCTCCAGTAAGGAGGCCTTTCTTCATAGGCAAAAAGGGCGTGATCAGCAAACGTCCAAAGTGCACTGTAAGTGCTGTGGCCAAAAGAGAAGCCATGTTGCTTGGAAGAGAGAAGGCAGTACTGATTTATATAGTTTGACAGTTGATTATAGACCAGTTTTTCTAAGGTTTTTCCCAAGGGTAGGGAGGGTGGAAACTGGGACTGGATTTTTGGGGGAGAGGTATGATTGTTGCTGTTCTCCATATAGTCAGCACACAATTTTGAGTTAAGCACAGGTTACAGATATGTAGCACAGGAGTAACAAGGTGCTCCCTACATTAGAATATGTGCCAAGGACAGGGTGCCTATTGTTTTATGTTTATAAGGAGAGGTATAATATATTTGGTTACAATCTTTTTCAAAATAGAAGAGGGCAGTATAAGGGGGTAAGGTAGAGGGGGAGTGAGACACTGAAGTATGTGAGCTGATGGAACGGAGGATGAGAAGTGATGCTAAAGTCTGAGGATGAGAGAAAAGAGAAGGAAAAGTGAGCATTGGAAGGAGTTTGACAATCTCTTAACTGGTTGTAGGTTCATAGGTTTGTACTAGGCTAATGGCCTTGGAGCCTTTACAAGCCTAGCCCATAGGATTATCCCAGCATTGTGCCACCCGACCTTAGTTCCTAGTACCTCTGTCGAGTAAAGCCACTGGAGTGATCCCTGGGGTGAATTTTCTATTTCCCATCCACTCATCAAGATTTCTCTTGCAGAGGGCCAGTGAGGTGCTCTGCTTGACATGTATGGGAAGTCTATTCCATAGTATGGGCAGTCTCTGGGCGAGGAACCGGTCCCTCCAGCATGTCTTGTAATTGTGGTAATGAGGTTGAGGTTTCTGGAGCATGTGGTGCGGAGGGATTGGGATTTCTTTAGATGTAGCATT
Source organism: Protopterus annectens (assembly GCF_019279795.1). Classification (NCBI taxonomy): domain Eukaryota; kingdom Metazoa; phylum Chordata; order Ceratodontiformes; family Protopteridae; genus Protopterus; species Protopterus annectens. The sequence goes on along the minus strand of NC_056727.1, from coordinate 974,784,941 downwards.
TCTAACAGAGCTGGGTCAGACACGGCTTTGTAAGTCAAGCAGAGATCACCTTTAAGTAGGCGATATGAGACAGAGAATAGTTGGAGTTTTTTTAGTCTGTCCATACAGGACAAATGCTTAAGGCCTAGGATCCTCTTTGTGAGGTACTTTTGCAGCCTCTCCAGTTGTTGCAGGTGTTTAGTGAGGTACATGCCAAATGGGGCATTGTACTCAATGATTGGCCTAATGAGGAAAGAGTAGAGGGAGTCAATGACCTCTTTCTTCCTGGATGCAAAACCCTTAGTAACGAGATGAGCCACATAGGACTTTCTGATCACAGTGGCAATGTAGTGGTCAAAAGAGAGATTGCTGTCAACCTGTGTTTCCAGATCTCTAACAACGCCTTCTGTGTTCAGTGGACTACCACTGATGGTGTAATTCATGGGAACAGAGTTTTTCCCAAAGGGGATGACAACACATTTTTTGGCATTGAGCTTAAGACCATGGTTCTGACACCAGTCGTTGGTCTCAGTGAGGACTTTCTATAGGATGCCAACATCACTTGTGAGGTTAATAATAGCTTCCAACTTGCAACAGTCTGCAAACTTTGCCAGCCAGAGTTCCTTCGTGTTGGCCAGAACTTCAGAGAAGTAGATACCAAACAGAAGAGGACCCAAGACAGAACCTGTGGGACTCCACTCGTGACTGGTCGGCATTCTGACTTGGAGAGTCAGCTACTTAAACACTGTGGGTTCTATCTGTGAGCCAGTTTGCAACCCTCCTAGTGATATAGGGGTTGACGCCTAGCTTAGTGAGTTTTTCTATGATTCCTGAGTGGGGAATGGTATCAAAGGCCTTGGCCAGATCAAGGAAGGCTGTATGAACCACCTTGCCTTCATCCACAGCTCTGGTGACTGACTCAAAGAAGTTGACCAAGTTGAGCAGGCATGATCTACCCTTCACAAAACCAAACTGTGTGGGATCCAGAGTTTGGAGATTCCCCTATATCCTCGTTTATTAGGTCCATGATGATGCGTTCCATAGCTTTGCATATCAGACTTGTCAGGTTAATGAGGCGATAGTTCCCAGGGTCTGTAGTCGCTCCTCCTTTGTGGTGAGGGATGACTGTAGCTGTGCACCATTTGGTAGGGACAAAGCCTGGGGTGAGGCTGTGATTGAACAGGGCACACAGGCGAGGTGCCAGTTCACTCTGTAGTTCATGTAGAACACAACCAGGGATACTGTCAGGTCCCATAGAAGCTGTATTCTTGGCCTTGGGCAGTGCTGTTTTAACCTGTGCAGCAGTAATACTGGGTGCCTTGCATCTACTTGTATTTTGACTGGTCATGGGGGGGGGGGGTAAAGTTTGCACGGAATCTGTCAGGCCAGTAGATTGACAATATCTGTTGGCTCGGTATAGGAGGTACCATTGTGCAGTAGCACAGAGCAAATCTGGGTATTGCCATTGAGATTCTTTACATAACTATAGAAGGCCTTGTGGTTGTCTTTACTATCTGCCGCAAATCTGTTTTCATAGCTAGCTTTAGAGGATTTAATGAGAGATCTCAACTTTTTGTTGTTGAGGCTGATGAGAGTTTTTCCAGTCTTGGGACTTCATCTTATTCTGCATCAGTTTCCTCCTTCTGTTGTAGAGTTTGTTTATGGCAGGGGACCACTAGATTGGCTTCCTTTTTTTGGGGAGGAGAGTGTCTTGGTTCTATTGGGTATGGTGAGATCCATGCATTTGTGTACGTGTTCATACAATGCATTGGTGTATGATTTGGCAGTCATGCAATAACTCCATTTGCATGGGTGTAGTGAAGTTAGCCACCTCTGTTTTTAGGAGCCCAAAGTTAGCTTTGGAGAAGTTTTTCATGGTGGTTACCTTTGGGGGGGGGGGGGGGTGAGGGATGTGGATTTCCAAGGTGATTAGTTTGTGATCAGATTTAACCAGGGAGGAGTTGACTATTGGTGTAGAGCAATGGTCACCCATGTTAGTAATGACCAGGTCAAAGATGTTACTACCTCTAGTGGGGGGGGGGGGGTAAGAATGAGCTGGTCCAGGGCATTTGAATTAATGAACTCCAGGAAACATTGGGCAAGTGTATTGGTACAGGAGTAGTTTTCCCTGTTAATGGAGGGATAGTTGAAGTCGCCCTGTATGAGTGTTAGCCAGCCAGATACTGGATCCCCTTAGAATGACACCAGAAACTTAGCCAGTTGTTGAAATCAATCATTTTCTGCTTGTATTGTGGTATCATTCTGGGTGATGATAGGAAGCTGCTCAGGGCTAGGGTCATACCCGCCTGGGCTATATAATCAGAGAGCTCCTTCAGGTCTCTTTTCATGTAGTCCAGGGAGGTACATCTCAGGTCATTTACACTCACATGTACAATGACAGAATCATATTTGTTCCTATTTTGAGAGACCTTAGTGCGTGTGTTATGTGGTGGATCCTAGCACCCGACAGGCAGCTGACTGTTACTTTCTCCTTATTCAACCTAGTGAGTAGGAAATCAGTGTGCCTCACTATCGAGTCAATTACGACTAGTGTGTTGGGCATTCCGTTTTGCCTTAGGGGCTTCCATGTGGTATGGTACAAGCATTGACCTTCTCCTCTTGACCAGTTATTTCAGTCTTGGCTGAAGAGTGTGTGGCTTCCAATTTGGATATATAAATGCATCTCTCACAAGTTTGAGTGTTGTGAGGTAAGAGGAGAGGGTTGTCAGTGTACATGAGGCAGTTGCTACATTGCCTCAGGATGCCCAAGTTCACCAGGTTAATAGGAGAAAGCACAGGGAATTGACCTTTAGACATGCCTGGAGGGGTGAACATTAATAAGTACTGGAGCGGTTTCCTTGTAGAACATTTAGTGCTGGTAGCACTTTTGTGTGCTACAATAATTGCTACAAGAAGTCTGGTAAAGTGCTAGATTAATAAGCTAGTAAAAGTGCAGGAGAGGAGAGAACTAGTAGATCTAAGGGAAAAATTGAAAAGCAGACTTTGACACTGCTCAGAAGCTTACAAACAGTCCTGGATACAGCAAATCTGTATCTGGATTAAACTAAACTAGTTACAGGAAAGGCAGTAAACAAGCACAAAACGCGGGCTTTTAAACTAGAAAGTTGAAAGAGATGGAAAAACTGCCCAAAACAGCCAATAAACTACAAATTCTGGGCCAGAAACCACTCCTCTTGTGGTAGATAGGCTACCTAGTGCTTACCACTCCCACTGATAAGCTAGAAGGCTTCAGTCCAATACAAAGGCTTGGTGGGCTCAGACGTTTACATACAAGTCCTGGATACAGCAAATCTGTATCTGGGCTAGATTAGTTAGAGGAAAGGCAGAAAACAAAGATTAAAATTTAGATTTTTTTTTTTCTTTTTACAGAGAAGCACCTAAAACAGCACTAAAAACAATTCAAATGCAGTGCAAGCTAGCACACGAGTGTGTAGCAGTATTAAAGCAAATACAGTTTAAATAAATGCAATTTATTCAAAATGTATTTTGAACTGAATTCAATTATTGTTTTATTCAACTCTGAACAGTTAAAAAGTACCAAAAAATACACTTAGCTGAGAAGCAAACTCAGTCACAACACAGGGAGATTGTAGCAAAGTTTGCTTTTTTTTTTTTTTTTTTTTTTTTTTTTTTTAGTAAAGTGGAGGGAGGAAGAAGGAGCGGAAGATAATTCAAGGTTAAGAAACTAAGTGGGTTGGCCTTCTCAAATGTTCTCCCTGTATTAGGTAGAATGAGCTAATGACACTAGACTGGGAGGTGTGTCCCAGATCAAATTTACAGTAGGGGCAGGCAACTGCAAAGCCACCAAGTATGAAACAACTTTAAAAAAAGCTCGAAAGAACCAATGAGGTACTTACTTCCAAGCCGTAGTCTAGGTAACCCCAATCAGCCAAGGACTTCTATCCAGAATTGTTTAGGGGATTGGAAAAGGTTTGGTGTGTTCTCATATGATAGAGCTTATGAAGTCTAATTGCATATTTGGACAGGTTTCTGAGGGTGTAGTGTTGTCTGGTATAAGGAGATAGGTCAGACTTCCAGGACAGCCATGCTTTGTTAATGGGAGATAGGAAGGTCTGGAGTTATTAAGTGAGCAAGGTGTTTTTCTTAGGCTTGTACTGTCTTAGGACTATAGGAAAGAACAGCTCTTGTAGATTACAGAGTTTAGGTGAAGAGTTGGACAGCATTGTTAGGGGCCGAGGAGAGTATAGGGGCCCAGTTGAAAGAGGACAGATACGTTTTTCAGTTTTGTAATATTTACCTGAGATTTATGGCAGAAAGTAATGCATTTTGGAGGGGATTTTTTTTGCAATAAAGGTGTCCTGTTGATGCTTATAGGGCAGGTGATCATTTAGGTTGGGAGGGTGGACAGGGACTTGAAAAATAAGTGAGAGGCTGTCTGTGATTATTAGTTCAAACAGTGAGTGATGTGATGAGGAAGGATTGGGTATAAGGGGTACAGATACAAGTTGTGAGAGATGAAATACATTGAGAAGTTAAAGTATGCAGTTTTGTGAGGGGCCAAGCAAATTGAGGTTAATTGTCACCAAGAAGAATAAGATTTTTGATTTTCCAAATGGATAAGGTTAAATATTGAGTAGGTTATTAAGCTTTTGTAATGACACAGGAAGAGGGAGATAGACAATAGCTAGAAGAAGTGAGGAGGGTTGGCTTAATGGTTAATGCCTTGCCTTATAGATACAAGGTACAGGGTTTGAATCTGACCTCTGGTTACTGGCTAGGCTTGCAATAATCTATACACTAACAGCTTAGTATTTACCTATGAACTAAATGGAGAGCGAGTTTGTGTTTGCAACCAGCTAGAAAAGAACTGGGGGACTAAATGGAGAGTGACTTTTGTTAGTATCTGACTTGGAAGAGAATCCAAGGAGGCATTACTTTGACTAAGCAGTTGTATGTTGATGTCGGACCTGAAAAGAAGAAGAGTAGCTCCTCATTGTCTTAGCCCTGAGCCTGGGAAGAAGTGGTGTATGGAGGAATCGTGTAGTTTATGCCAGGATTCCGTGACGGCAATGATTTAGGATTGTGAACAGGGATAATAAAGTTTAGTTGGTCTATTTTGTTTTGAATATTTTGCCCATTAATGAGGAAGCAGGACATGGTGTTTAGGCATGGATTTGACTCTATGTCCCTATATACAATAAGAGGGGGGATATGGATGTGAACTCCCGAGGAATTTGGGAAGTTTTAGGGGACGTTTAAATGGGAGATGGATGCCAGTTGTGGTACACTTGTGAAGAATGGAATGAGGAGTCTACAGGACAGTAGTGGAGAGTAAGAATATATACGGCTTTGCAGAACTAGAAGTACTGGAAGGTAGAGTGAAGAAGAAGTCATATAGAGTATGACTATTTTAGGATACATGGTGCTGAAATATATGTGTTTGAGGTGAAGAGTTTTGAGAGAGGTGTGCACTTGGATGAGAAGGACAACAGCAGAGAAAAAGCAGAACATGAGGGTAAACATTTTATTTTTGACATAAATATAATGGTATATGGAAGTTTAGTATGCCATCGTGTTACAGAAGTAAGTGAGATAGATGTCTTTAAGTAGGAAGAGTTAAGTTGAAAAAGGGAAATCGGGAACAGGCTGAATAAATGAACGAGTCTGGGGGAGTGGATGGGGAATTGGAGGTGGGAGGACAGTGAAACAGGCAGAGAAACGCACTGAGTATGATTCAATAATTTTCAGGAAGAGAAGACGACCCAAGGTTAATTAAGAGTTACCAGCTCTCTTGCAGCCTGGTAAACAGTATTAAGATAAAAATCAGACCACAATCAGTGTGTGTTAAACTATATTGCAATAACTTTCAGAAACAATAATTACAATAAAAAGTAAAGCATCATGTGGTAAAAATGGAGAAAGATCAACACCAAGGGAACCTAAGCAATTTCCCAGAGCTACAAAAAACTTTCAACACTTTAGACAGGTTGCTTCAAAATAATACAAACAAAAGCCTTTGTTGTTGTTGTTTTAAAAACTGGAGACAACTACCAGTGCAGTTCAAATAAAATTTACTTTATCTGACAAAGGGGCCAGCCAAGGCCTTTGAGACAGCTCTCCATGCTGGAACTGTAAATATTCTTAAAGGCTTAAAATTTAGACCCTTACTGATGTTGGCTAATGGAATCCATATAATTAATATAACTGGTGCCACCGCAAAAAGCAAAAAGGCAACTAGTGACATTCCTCAGCGCTAAATACTGGTACCCCTCCTGTTCAGCATTTACTCAGATTTCAAAACCACTAACCCTCACATTGCTAATGAAATTTGCTGATGGCTGCAATCTGGGTGCTGGTGGTCATTCAGCATCTCATACTATGTTAGCATAATAAGGGCTAAACCAATAAATACATTGTGTATTACAAGCAAGTTTAAATTAAATAGCAGTGTAGCTCCATCACCTTCAGTTATTAAATCTCAACAGCAGCTTAAAATACAGACAGTTACCCCCTCCACACACATGGCCACTGATGATCACTGAGGATCTGTCGATGACTCCCTATCCTTTGGGCACCATGTAGTAACAATAGTAAGAAAATATTTAGTCCATTTTTATAACAGAGTATCTTACCATATCAAAAGAAGCGGTCACTCCTCTATACTTGACCCTGATCAGACCAGTTATGTAATATAATGCCTCCTTAAAGTGTTTATCCAATACAAGTAATCGAAAAATGCCCAATCGTTGGAGGCACTCAACAGTAGGCTAGTAAAACCCAAAAAGTGCTCCTGGGCAAAACACCACCATAAGCTCCACATGAATGCACTGGTTTAAAACGTCTTTATTCACCAATAAAACCTATGTTAAGTTTTATTGGAGAATAAAGACGTTTTAAACCAGTGCATTCATGTGGAGCTTACGGTGGTGTTTTATCAAGGAGCACTGTTTATCCAATACAGCACATAAATTCCATGGATCATTGTAATAAAGGCTCTCGGCTACTGAGACCAGCTTGGAGCTCTAACTAAAGCAAGACTAAAGAGATACTCCATCTTTTATAGCCTCCTGCACAGTGATTTATCTCTAGCATTCCTTGTTGTGAAGGACACAATCCTTACACCCCCACAAAACGACCAGCTCCCAAAACACCTGAAATGAAGAGTTGAATGAATATCACCAAATAATACATGATGGAAGAACATATTTATTTACTCAACAGTTCACCCATTTCTGGTTTATCTTCTGTTACATACACACCCTTGCTTTTTTAGGGCAAACACTGATGATTATATGGGTGGCCTTAAATTTGCCTTTGAACCTGACTTGGTTTGCTATTCTAGAGGTAGACTATACCCCTACAAGGGTGGGTGCTAGTAAGCTGATATGGTCCATGGAATGACTCAGCCTTGTAAACTCTATGAAAAGTACAGTTTTGTACCTACCATAAATGTAGATGTTCGAAGATCCACATTGCTGCAGTCCTTACATATGGGTAGTCCGCTGTCCTCGGTCGGCCCGAATACCAAAGTATTAGGCTGACGTCGGTCAAGGCGCTTAAAACTGACATCAGGACGTCAGGGTACAAAAGCGCATGACCGACGTCATTTCCTCAGTCTTTTCTTGCCCCAGATGTCAGAAGGCCCTAACAAGAAAGGCCAAAGCCAAAAACCAGCAAAACCTAACCAACCACCGTGCACTAACCATATTTACAATATGTACAACACAAACCACACCACCACCTTCAACAACAGAGGGAAGGAGGGAGGTTGGACTGCAGCAATGTGGATCTTGAACATCTACATTTATGGTAGGTACAAAACTGTACTATGTTCTTCATCTCACATTGCTGCAGTCCTTACATATGGGTAGAATCCCAAAGCAGAGGTAAGGGAGGATGGCAAAACTATAAAGTATTAGGAGCTGCCAACATGCCCTGTAAAATTGCAGTGGCAAATCCAGCCCTAGATTTAGAGTAAAGTGGAAGGTGGTAATGCTTAGAGAAAGTATGCACTGAACTCCAAGTAGCTGCTTCCAAAATATCTTTAGTAGCCACCCCTTAAAAGCTGTAGAAGTGGCAGTAGCCCTAGTGGAATGAGGCCTAATCCCAGCTGGAATCTCCTTACCATGATGGGAATAACAGAAAGCAATACAAAACCAATGCACTTAGAAATAGTTTGTTTTGAAACAGGTTTGCCCTGAGAACCCAAAGCAAAAGAAACAAACAACTGCTGAGACTGCCTGAACCCTTTAGTTCTGCTCAAATAATATTGCAACTGTCTGTGTATATCCAAAGTGTGCAAAATCCTTTCCCCTTTATTTTGGGCGTTTGCATAAAAAGTAGGCAAATGAATAGTTTGGTTTAAAGCCACACTAGAAACCACTTTAGGCATAAAAGAAGGGTTAGTACGCAAAGACACCCTATCCTTGTGGAAAATTAAGAAAGGCTCAACTGCCATAAGGGCCTGTAATTCAGAAACCCTTCTACAGAGGTAATGGCCAACAAAAGAGCAGTCTTCCATGATAAATATTTCAACTCTGCCGATGCTGCAGGCTCAAAAGGTTGTAGAGTGAGTTTCTCCAACACAAAATTGAGATCCCAAGCAGGAGTAGGAGCTCTACGTGGGGGTCTTATATTCTTTGCCCCTCTAAGGAATTGCTTAAACAAAGGCTGAGAAAATAATGGTGGGTCACAGTCATAGTGAGCAGAAATTGCTGCAGCATGAACCTTTATAGAGGAGAAGGACAAACCTTTGTCCAATAACTCAGTAAGGTATTGAAGCGCAACACTTAAATTAGGTTTAGAAACATCAAAGTCCTTTGCTGTACTCCAAAATAAAAATCTCCTCCATTTATCTGCGTAAACTTTCCTTGTACTAGGCCTTCTGGCCTCCAAAATAACATTCAAAACTTGTTGTGGAAGCTGAGACCCTCCAGGGTTTAAAACAGAATATGCCAGGCTGTCAGATGTAGAGAATGAAGTTTGACATTGAGTAAATGACTGTTCTCCTGAGACAGCAGGTGAGGAATCGAAGGCAAAGGCCATGGAGGCTCCTGTACCAGACTTCTCAGTAATGGGTACCAGTGCTGTCGAGGCCAATCTGGAGCTATTAAAATCATGTTTGGCTTGTCCTGTCTGACCTTCAGCAGTACCTTTGGGAGGAGAGGCAGAGGTGGAAAGGCATACACGTGAAGATTGCTCCAATTGAATGAGAGAGCATCCACTTTCCAAGCTGTGGGATGAAATAAGAAGTTATGTACCTACCATAACGTTCCATGTTAGTTGTCTTCTCTCGCCTTCTTTCTTGCTTGATGGGTTCGGAGCCGATCCTCGGCTCCGACTCGGCACTTGCTTTAGCTCGAGAACTCCTTTTACCAGCTCGAGGCAGCCCCATATCCCATGATGCAAGGCAGGAAGTACCCAGATCTCGTTTGTTGACAAAAGGGCAATAACACCAAGCATAAAAATACTTCCCAAAGGAAGAAGAAACTTACAGATGGAAAAAGGACCAGGTTTGAATGGTCTTTAGCATAATAGTTTCTTATACAAGGTCTGTCCAGGCCAGGGGAAGGAGGGAGGTCGAAGAAAGAAGCAGAGAAGACAACTAACATGGAACGTTATGGTAGGTACATAACTTCTTAATGTTAAGTTGTCAATCTCGCCTTCATTCTTGCTTGATGGGACCGCGTCCCTAGCACCTCTATCCTGGGTGGCTCAATGGAACAAACTCTTGAGGACTGTAGAGCCAAAACTGGCTCTGTCCCTGGAGGCCAAGTCCAATTTGTAATGGGAAACAAAAGTGTGAGGAGTGGCCCAAGTGGCGCTGCACAAATAGTGTCCAAAGGCAGTCTAGCTTGAAAAGCTGTAGAAGTAGCTAAACTCCTAGTTGAATGTGCTTTAGGTTTTGAGCACAGCTGTTTTCCCCTGATCGTATAAATTTCAGTGATGACCAAGAAAGCCATCTGGACAAAGTCACTTTAGAAACAGGAAGGCCTTTTTATTATCCGCATAGGAAACAAAAAGTTGATCAGATTTCCTAAATTTTTTGTTCTGTCCAAATAATATCTAAGCTGACGGTGGACGTCAAGATAATGTAGCTTTTGTTCAGCTCTATCTGAATAGTTAGGAAAAATACAGGAGATCAATGGATTGATTCAGATTGTTTTTGAAGCGACCTTAGGTAAAAATGATGGATTAGTTCTCAAAGATACTCTGTCTTTGTGAAAATCAAATAGGGGTCGAACCGAAGAGCATGAAGTTCAGACACCCTCCTGGCAGATGTAATAGCCACTAGGAATAAAGTTTTCCAAGAAAGATATTTCAGGGAACAAGAAACAGCTGGCTCGAAGGGGAAGAATCAAGGATGTCAGCACTAAATTTAGATCCCACTGAGGAGGAGGATTCCTGATTGGAGGCTTTAGTAGGAAAATTCCTTTCAAGAAGGCCCTGCAGAGCCTATGGGACATAATATTATGATCTGCTATCCCAACATGAAAATTAGAAATAGCAGCCAACTGAACTCTGACTGTGGAAGAAGAGGAGCCTGCATGAAAAATCTCTGCTAAGAAGTCCAGAACTGCCTGAACAGGGGCAGTAAAAGGATCAATATTCTGGGCCTTAGCCCAATAAGAGAAACGTTTCCATTTGCTCGTGTAAATCCTCCTGGTAGAGGATTTCAGTGAAGCTACTATGATATCTCTAACTGGGTTAGAGATCAAAGGAAGCCTGGCTAGGGAAGGAAGTGGAGCAACCATGCTGTGAGGTTGAGAGAAGGGATTGACCGGTGCAGCTGACCGGATTGGTGAATCAGTAGATCTGGCACTGGGTCCAGATGCCACGGCTGCACCAAAAGGTGATGATGGAGGAACGGGAACCAAACTTGTTGAGGCCAGTAAGGGGCAATGAGAATCAATTTGGCTCTCAAAACGGTAGCTTTCTGGATCACCTGAGGGATCAGAGGAAATGGGGAAGGCATAAAGAAGTCCCTGGGGCCAATCCTGGGTCAGAGCGTCTCTGGGGATGGCCTGATAGAGGGAAGAGGCTGAAGAAGTCTGGACATTTGCTGTTTTGGGGAGTAGCAAAAGATCGCAACATGGACGACCCCATTCCAGAAAAATCTCTTCCGCTATGGATTGCTTGAGAGACCACTCGTGAGGCATGAGAATAGCTCTGCTCAATCTGTCCGCTATAATGTTGGTTTTCCCAGGGATATGCGTTGCTACCAGAAATCGATGAGAGGAGATCGCCCATTGCCATAGTCTGAGCGCTTCGACACAAGGGGTAGGACTTGGTTCCGCCCTGTTTGTTGATATACCAAACTACAGACATGTTGTCTGTGTGGACTGCAATTGTCCCTACGGGAAGAAAGTCGTTGAGGGCTTGCAACGTTAAAAGCACTGCTCTCATCTCCAGGACATTTATGTGCAGATGGTACTCGAACGGTTGCCACGTCCCATGAACCATCCTGCCCTGATAATGACCCCCACCCGATCAGGGAGGCATCCGTGGTGACAGTGGCTATCGGGACGGAGGTACAAAGCATCTGCCTTGGTGAACCTGAGACGATGTGATCCACCAAGCAAGATGTTCTTTGCATGTTTGTGTCACCAGAATCTGGTGACGCATTGGGAGCTGCTGGTATGACCACTGTGTGAACAGCATCCACTGAAGGAGGCGCATGTAGAATCGAGCCAGGGAAGAAGAGTGATGGCCGCAGCCATGAGACCTAATACCTTTAGAACCATTCTGGCCTGTACTTTCTTGCTGGCCAGAATGATCCTGACATGAGTCTGAATGTCTGAAACTCTTTGTTCTGTAAGGGTAGCTGACATCCGAACAGTGTTTAAGTTTGCGCCTATGAAGGTAATAGACTGGCAGGGCGATAAGGATGACTTTTCAAGTTGACTGAGATGCCCAAATGAGAACAAAGGTCTATTGTGTAATCCCTGGCTTGTATAAGCTGATGCCTGGTGGTGGCTGACAGGAGCCAGTCGTCGAGATACGGAAACACCTGGAATCCTTGACGCCTCAGGTGAGCCGTGACCACTGCCATGCATTTGGTGAACACTCTTGGGGCTGTAGTGAGACCAAAGGGCAGGGCTCTGAACTGGAAATGACTGGACCCCAGCCGAAAGCGGAGAAATCTCCTGGAGCGTCTGTGAATTTTGATGTGATAGTACGATCCTGAAGATCTATTGAGCACATCCAGTTGTCCTTCTGTAAGAAGGGCAGAATTGACTGAAGAGTGACCATTCGAATCTTGTCTTCCTGACAGACTTGTTGAGTCTGCTGAGATCCAATATTGGTCTCCAGTCTCCCGTCTTTTGGGGACCAAAAGAACCTTGAGTAGATTCCGGCTCTGAATGGTCTATTGTAACTGGCTGAATGGCTCTTTTGCAGTAGTTTTGCGATTTCTAACTCTGCAATGTCCCTTAGACCGGTGGTACATCTGGAAGGGAACTTGAGGGAAGGGACTTTCCTCGAAAGGAATTATGTAACCCTTGGATATGATCGACTGTACCCATCTGTCTTGAGTGAGGGAATGCCAGGCTTCTGGGTACAGTGATAATCTTTCCCGACTGCCTCCAAGGAGGGACAGCCGGGCAACACCTCAGGGATGCTGAAAAGGCTTCTCAGGAAGAGACTCCCTGTTGCCCTGGTTCTTCGGACCCCTCTGCCTCTAGAGCGGCGTCTGTTGTTGTTACCCCTCTGCCTCTAGGGGTAAACTGACCACGTGAATCCGGCGTGACTCCTTGGGATTTACGGAACCACATCTTCCCACCCTTCTGTCCTTTGGGATAAGGCCTAGAAGGGGTGGAAAACGGACTCCAACAGCAGAAAGAGTCTTGCCGTCCTGCTCACACCTGGTCAAGGTCTCCTTCACCTGAGGGCCAAACAAAGCTGACCCATCAAAGGGAGAATTTGTGAAGGACGCCTTAAAGGGATCCATAAAATCACATAGCCGCATCCAGGCTTGGCGCCTAAGAGCCACACCTGTGCCTGCGGCTCTACTACCCATCCGCAGCATAAGATATTAGCCGCATGGAGGAGTTAGCAATGGAATTGAGGGTTCCTAGCTGCGAAGCAATCTTTTCTTGAGCCCCTGCAGCTGTAGGATCCTGAACTACTTCTCCCAGCTCCTTCAGTATATCTCTCTGGAGTCTGGTGAAGTGACAAAGATAATTCAGCGAACGCATAGCAAAGGTCGCTGAGGAAAACATCCGCTTGCTGTACCTATCCATGGTCCTAGAGTCCTTATTAGGAGGATGGACGGGCACGGAAGGATCTGCAAGTTCCTTTTTGGTGGCCGCTGCCACCACCATGGCTTCAGCGGGACACCCTTGGTAAGGAATTGTTTGTCACTAGGGGCAGTGATAAATTTAGAAGGCCACCTAGGGACTGGCTCTACAGAGTCAGGAGCTGTCCACGCCTTTCGTGCAATAACCTGCATAAGGGGTCGAAGGCGGAGACACCCAGGAGGTGGAGGGCCGAGATCCAAACGCCTCTAGGTATACTGACTCATCCTCAGAGGGATTGTTGGTCGGCCAGTTTCCCCTCTGTTTCGGAAGTACTAGGATCTCTGAGAAGGAGACATCCTCAGAGGGGGATGTAGGGGATCCCACTGACTCATCAAAGTCAGTATGCGAAGTGACAGACTCAGGGAGTCTACATGCTTCCTCTTACAAGTCCTCTTCCTAGGAGGATCTCCCGAAACATCAGGAGAATCCTCGAAAGCCGTGGAAATTCCCAATGGGGAAACCTGAGGCGGAGGATCTCTGGGTCCTATAGCAAGAGAAGTGGCAGAGATGTCAACAGGTACAATAGAGGGAGGAGCTACGGGAAGAGACTGCTGACTGATACCAGTGGCCAGTACACTCTTCATCACCTCGAATGCTCCCCTCCCAGGCAGGTCCGAGAGAACCCGCTCCAAGAGCTAGGAACTCCAGGGGCCACCGAAAGGGAAGTCTCCGAGGCAGATGTCGGAGCCGAGCTCACCAAGGCCGAGGCTCCAAGGGGAAGAGCGGGCTCGGACAAGGGTCCGATGCCACTCACCCCCTCGGAGGAGACCATGGAAGCCCGACCACCGAATCCCTCTAAGGAAGAGGAGATAAGAGTAGGGGCTGAAGGGACAGAAGGAGGTATCCATCCTCCAGCCGAAGCAGTAACCATGCCCGAAGACTCCAACTCCAAACTCTGGGGTAGAGTCGAAGGAGGAACTGTAACGGGGTGTGGACCAACAGTTGTCTGCTGAGACGGACTGTGTAGCATTTGGGCCAGTACCTGTGACTTGAGCAATCTACTGACCACTCTCTCTAGGTCATAATCTGACAACCTGGATGACCTTGAAGATCGGCTCCGATGGCTCCGTTCCGATAGAAGAGGCGGCCGAGCCGAAAGTATCGGCTCCAAGGAAGGAGACCTCGACCTCTTCCGGGAATGGCCCATCGGAGCCGATACTACTGATCCTGTCGGCACCGATTTCTCGGAACCGGCAGAACGTCTCGATGTATCGGCTCCAGCCGGAGCCGATACAGCTACCAATAACGGTGTCGGAGCCGATCGGAGCCGACACCGATGCCTGTGCCACATGGGTGTCGGAGCCGACCGGAGCCGACACCGATGCCCGTGCCACGTGGGTGTCGGAGCCGATCGGAGCCGACACCACAGTGGTCAAAGCAGATTCGGCACCGATAGCCATCGGCCGAAAGCTTTGTGGATCAGAATCGGCTCCAGCCGAGCCAATCTCGACTTTATACGAGTCGGAGCCGAGGCCGCAGGCTTAGAAACATAAGCCTGGGCCTTGGCAGTTTTGGTTGATTTTGTGGAGCCGACTTAGCCGGAGAGCCCTCCGGCTTAAGAAGACCCCTGAGAATCAACTTATTATCTCTCCTGCAGGACTCTCTGGCTGAAGGAGTGACAAATAGCACAGGAGTCCTGCAGGTGAAGAGGGCCCAAACAGTACAGGCAAGAAGTGTGACCGTCTGTCAGAGACATCTTCTGACAGCACGAGTCACACTTCTTAAAACCTGAAACCCTCTCCTTAGACATGGTGCCTAAACACAACACACACACACACCAGTCAAAATAAATTAAACTAATACCAAGAGGTATTTAGTAAAAAACACCAACACACACACCCTAACAGGGGGGGGGATGGGATAGGGAAATTGACTGACTAAAAAAAATTAAATTAAACTATCAAAAATATTAGTTTTAACTAAAAGAAGGGGCTTAAATATCACAAATGTGAACTACTTACCAGGAGCTGGTAAAGAGAAGACCTCCCAAGCGAAGCGGCAAACGAGATCTAGGTACTTCCTGCCTTGCATCATGGGAGATGGGGCTGCCTCGAGCTGGTAAAAGGAGTTCTCGAGCTAAAGCAAGTGCCGAGTCGGAGCCGAGGGATCGGCTCCGAACCCATCAAGCAAGAATGAAGGCGAGATTGACAACTTAACATCCTTTTTGTGCAAAACTTTGGCAGCTGGTAATTTAGTGGAGAAGCGAACAGATCTATGTCTGGAGTTCCCCATAACACTGTCAATCTCTGAAATACATGAGGATCCAATTTCCACTCGTGGGGATCCATAATTTGTCTGCTCAACACATCTGCTAAGGAGTTCTGTGCTCCTGGCAGAAACCTTGCCTGAAGATTTAGCTGTAAACTGAGAGCAGTCTCCCACAAAATCATTGCTTGTCTGCATAGAGGATAAGAATGCGTTCCCCCTTGCTTGTTGATGTACCACATGACAGTTGTGTTGTGTTTGAATCAACACCTGCCCTGGAAGAAGTAAATCCTTGAAAGCTATCAATGCAAACTGGACTGCTAACATCTCCTTCAAGTTGATATGTAGATGTTGAAGTCTGGCAGGCCACGTTTCTTGTACCCATTTTCCATTTAGATGAGCTCCCCAAGCTTTGTCTGAGGCATCCGTCGTTAGAATCTGACTCGCCTCTGGCCGGGTCACAGAGAGTCCCTTGTTTAGGTGACATTCCTGAGCCCACCACAAAAATTCCTTTTGAATGCAAGGTATTATTTGAATGACAGTGTCCAAATCTTGGCAGTGCTGTGTCCATACATTTTTGAGATACCATTGTAGCTTCCTCATATGCAGTTTGGCATTGGGAAGTACCAGAATACAAGATGCCATGAACCCCAAGGCTTGAAGGACTGTCCTTGCAGTCAGCCTGGACTGACGAGACAACTGGTGGAAGTAAAGAGAAAGATTCTTTTGTTTGTCCGGGGTCAAAAAGGCCATCTGGGATGCTGTATTCAGTCTCACACCCAGAAAGCACATGTCCTGAGAGGGTACTAGACTGGACTTTATTTCGTTCACAGAATACCCCAGGCATCTTAACACTGCCATCACATACTGTAAATGATGAAGAAGTTCGTCCTTTTCTTGGGCCAGAATCAGGCAATCGTCCAAATAAGGATAGATCTGTATTCCTCTTAGCCTGAAGAAAGCTACCACTGGAGCCAGAACCTTCGTGAACACTCTGGGTGCAGTAGATAAGCCAAAGGGCAATGCAGAGAACTGATAATGTGAAGCCCCAGCCCGAAAACGCAGATACTTCCTGCAACCGGGCCTGATAGGAACATGAAGGTAAGCCTCCTTGAGATCCAGAGTCACCATCCAGTGATCTTTGCCCAGCAGAGGTAAAAGCTGTTGTAACGTCAACATTTTGAACTTGGGAATGTCCAGATATGTGTTGAGGATAGATAAATCCAAAATTGGGCTCCACGTGTTTCCTTTCTTTGGTACTAGAAACAGGCGAGAATAAAATCCTAGGCCCACTTCTGGCAGAGGGACCGGTTGTATGGCCCCTATTTGAAGTAGTAGAGAAATTTGTTTGCGAGCCTCTAGTCTTTGCTGAGGTGGAACATCCGGCATGCCTTTGAAAGGAGGCAAGGTATGGAAATAAAACTTGTAACCCTGGTGTATGATATCCAATACCCATTTGTCTTGGGTAATCAACATCCAATTTTCCTTGAAGAGTGCTAACCTTCCTCCCAAAGGTGCTGCCAGGCAAGAAGGATCTGGCAGCTGAAAAAGTAGGTCATTGGGCCTGTTTACGAAAGGACTGGCCCTTGCCCTCACCAAGATTGTGCAGGTGAACTCCTGTTCTAGGCCTGAAAGAACTCTGAGCTCTGCCCCTACCACGTCTAGATCTACCCCTAGACTGAGAATCATAAGAAGGATACGTCCACCCCTTAGCAGGCCAATTCCTACTAAACTTCGGAGGCTGAACTTGCAAAAATCTTTAACAGCCTGCATAGACTTAGCCTTGTCTTCCATTTTCTTCAAGACTGACTCCACAGGTGAACCAAACAACACATCAGACTGCAAAGGAGCATCCAAAATCCTTGTCTTAACATGGTCAGATAAATTCTGATCCTTCAGCCAGGCGTGCCTGCGAAGAACTGAGCCAGTGGCAGCCACCCTAGACGAGGCCTGCACAGCATCAAAACCACACTGCAATGAATGCTTACCCACCTGTTCAGAGACATGCACCAAATCTTGTAATTCTTTACACTCAATGCCTTCCGCCAGAGCATCCACCTTAGACTTCAATTGAGAAAGAAGAAAGTTTTGATATTTCAACATATGAAACTGGCAATTCAAAGCCCTCATAGCTAAGGTAGAAGATGTATAGACCTTCTTTCCCCATCTATCCAAAGCTCTGGCTCTTTATCTAGAGGAACCGGATTTTTACAACAGAGGCCTTGACACCCTTAGGTCCCTGACTAATAGTTTCTGGGTCCGCCCTAGGACTCTTATAAAGATATTTATGAGCCTCAGGCACCCTGTAATACCTATCCGGTTTAACAGGAGCAGGAGGCAGAGAATCAGGATTAAGTGAAGCCTCTGCAAACACATCTTCCACAACATCCAGAACAGGGGTATAGCCAAGGGCCTATGCTGGGGTAACAGCAAAACTCCCTAAGCCTTTTCCTAGAATCAGAGAAGTCCTGACCTTCCCACTTAAAATGTTCCCTCATAGAATGAAGTGTCTCTGAAAAGAAAAATCCTCTGGAGGAGAAGCAGAAGGAGTGGAATCATCTGCATCAGAATCAGAATAAGGAGAGTACTCCTGCAAGTCTTCAGCTGAAGACTCTGAAACATCCGAAGCCTGCTCAAAACTTCCCAACTCTGGCTCCACCCTAGGCCTCTTATCAGGAGGGGGCAAAGAACCTCTAATCAGAGTAATCAAATCTTCTGCCATTTTAAGCATGTGCTTCTTAGGCACAGACCCTGCTGAACTAGGAGTGACACCAACAGAAGCTAAAACTGGCCTGCCTCTGGGAGAAGCCTTGGAAACAGAAGGAGAAGGCCTACCCACCCTAGGAAGGGAGGGGAGTACAGCAACTTGAGAAGCCCCTTCAGCCTGACCTTCCTCCTGAGAGACCACCTCCTGCAAAATCAAAGTCTCCCCCTGAGACTCCAGAGAAGTCTCCGTCGGAACCACCAGTTCCACTGAAGCCTCTAAAGAACCGGCGTCCGGAACGGACGACTCATCTTGCCTGGGTTTAACTGCTTTGTCTTTGCGCTTCTTCGCAGAAGCGGGCGCCGGAGAATCCGACGGCATATTATAATTGCACCGCTTCCCAAAGACCAGCCTAGCACAATCTAACCTTCGCTTAATAGTGCGTTTATTGAACCTAGCACAAAAGCGACACCCAACAACGTCGTGCTCAGGCCCCAAACAAGGAATACACAAAGAATGATAATCCCTATGCGGTATCTGTTTCCCACAAGAAATACAGTTATTCACTTTTTCTGACATCCGGTAAAACACTGAGGCAAGAAAAAACCAAAATATTCCCCAACGGGGTACTTAGCCAACTTGGATTCGGTCTGAAACTCCGAATTCGAAAAATTTCAGAACGCCGAACGGCACTTGCAACGCTGCTTCTGCATCGGACCATGCGGCAAAAAAGACTGAGGAAATGACGTCGGTCATGCGCTTTTGTACCCTGACGTCCTGATGTCAGTTTTAAGCGCCTTGACCGACGTCAGCCTAATACTTTGGTATTCGGGCCGACCGAGGACAGCGGACTACCCATATGTAAGGACTGCAGCAATGTGAGATGAAGAACATCTATGAATATGTTAAAACCATAATGAATTACAGTGTACCCCTAAAACAGGGAGTCAACTCAAGTACCTGGGTGAGATTCTTTATACCACTTTAATCTCCAAGACTCACATCACTTGTATTAGTCAAAGATATTCCAAAACAAGTGAGGAAGCGTAGTCAGAAGCAGCACAGTGTTTGAGACAAGACTAGCAAATGCTTAGTAACTTCCATTCACTTTTGGAAGACTGTGCCCTGACAGAGTAACAAGACACTAAGTTGGTTTACCCAAATTACCAGTACAGACCATAACATCTGCCATTTCTTCATGTCTGTATCATTAACCAAGATGTCCTGCAATTGGGACACAGCAGTAGCTGTGTGACAGTATAGTCCACTGTGAGGTACCATTATTTCTCCACTCTCAGCTCGCACTCTCTCCAACGTCTTCAAATTCCTTTCTTTATCATTTTTACAAAAGAAGTCCCATAGATCAGCATGGACTCCAGTGACTATATGCTCTCTGTGATCACAGCGCACTAGGAATATTTCACACCCTACTTTCATATTTCACTACCAATATGCTTTGCAATCCAATGAACATGCTGGTTTCTTGTCACAGTGTTTTCATAGTGGCATATGTCCAGGGCCTTTATATTTGTATCAGATGCGTGACTTAACTGCTTTCTGGCATAATCTATAAAATACACTAGGACTGCCTACAACTCATCAGGTTACACATTATCAGAACTGATGGCCAGTAATAAGTCATACTGAACTGCCTTTGTTTTCCAGTACCTTGCTTAAATAAAGTTAACCTGAAAGACTCAGGTTGTCACAGTCCCTAAAATGCCCTTAACCAGTGTACTTACCAAATAAAAAAAAAATAAACCAGCAAAACTGCCTACCCTTCATCCCAAGATCAGTTAAGTTACAGTTTAATGCAGTGTAGTCACACATCTCTTAAAGCAATGCTGCAGTCTACTGGCTCCATGCTAAAAACTATTTAAAGCTACCAGCTAATAAGTAAGCACTGCACTTACAGTTAATGCAAAAAAACTCTCACTCTGAGCACCTACGTATCTATAAACTGGACAGCCTGTTTCCTTAGGGAACAGACAGCTTACATGCAAAGAATATCCGCTCTGTAGAATAACTGTGAGAAGTAACCCAGCCAATGGGGATGCACAAGCCAGTGCATTTCTTTGTGCTGGTCCCAAGCCCGGATAAATGGGGACGGTGGCGTCAGGAAGGGCATCTGGCATAAAATTTTGCCAAATCATACATGCAGATAACAGTACAGAAATACATACCGGATCAGTCGAGGTCCGGGTTAACAATGACCGCCACCAGTACTGTTGGCCAACAGGGTGCTGGTGGAAATTGGGCTACTGTTGGCTGAAGGAGGAGAAGAGGGGGAAGGCATGCCCGAAGGCAGATAAAGGCTAGGACTGTGATAGTGAGGGTCAGAACTTTGAATGTTGGCAGTATGACTGGTATAGGGAGAGAGCTAGCTGATATGATGGACTGAAGGAAGGTTGGTATATTGTTTGTGCAAGAGACCAGATGGAAGGGGAGCAAGGCTAGGTGTATTGGAGGCGGTTTCAAATTGTTTTATCATAGTGTGGATGGGAGGAGAAATGGCATAGGCATTATTCTGAAGGAACAGTATGCTAAGAGTGTTTTGGAGGTGAAAAGAGTGTCTGATAGAGTGATGTTTATGAAGCTGGAAACTGATGGTGTAATGATGAATGTTGTTAGTGCATATGCTCCACAAGTTGGGTGCGCGATGGATGAGAGAAAAATTTTGGAGTGAGTTGGATGAAGTGGTGAAGACTGTACCCAAGGGTGAGAGACTGATGATTGAAGCAGATTTCAATGGGCATGTTGGTGAAGGGAACAGAGGGGATGAGGAAGTGATGGGTAGGTATGGTGTTAAGCAAAGGAATGCAGAAGGTCAGATGGTAGTGGATTTTGCGAAAACGATGGACATGGCTGTGATGAATATGTATTTTAACAAGAGGGAGGAGCACAGGGTGACATACAGACATACAAGAGTGCAGGAAGATGCACACAGGTGGATTACATCTTATGTAGAAGGGCCAGTCTGAAGGAGATTGGGGACTGTAAAGTGGTGGCAGGGGAATGTGTAGTTTGGCAGCATAGGAGGGTGGTTTGTAGGATGACGTTGGTGATAAAGAAGAGGAGGAGGAGTGTGAGGGCAGCATCAAGGATCAAATGGTGGAAATTGAAAAAGGGTAATTGTGAGGTGATATTCAGGGAAGAGTTAAGACAGGCACTGGGTGGCAGTGAAGAGTTACCGAATAGCTGGGTAACTACAGCAGAGCTAGTAAGAGAGATGGCTAGAAAGGTGCTTGGTGTGACATCTGGAAAGAGGAAGGAGGACAAGGAGACCTGGTGGTGGAATGAAGAAGTACAGGAGAGTATAGAGAGAAGGAGGTTGGCGAAGAAGAAGTGGGACTGTCAAAGAGATGAAGAAAGTAGACAAGAGTATAAGGAGATGAGGTGCATGGCAAAGAGAGAGCTGTCGAAGGCTAAGGATAAGGCGTATTAAGAGTTGTATAAAAGGTTGGACACTAAGGAGGGAGAAAAGGACCTGTACCGAATGGCTAGACAGAGGGACCGAGCTGGTAAAGATGTGCAGCAGGTAAGGGTGATAAAGGATAATGAGGGAAAAGTACAGTTTTGTACCTACCATAAATGTAGATGTTCGAAGATCCACATTGCTGCAGTCCTTACACTTGGGTAGTCCGCTGTCCTCGGTCGGCCCGAATATCAAAGTATAAGGCTGACGTCGGTCAAGGCGCATTTGACTGACATCAGGACGTCAGGGTACAAATGCGCATGACCGACGTCATATCCTCAGTCTTTTCTTGCCCCAGATGTCAGAAGACCCTAAAAATAAAGGTCAAAACCAAAAGACAGCAAACAACCAACCCACCACCCTTGCACTAACTATATGTACAATATATACAAAATACACAAAATGTACAACCCAACCCACACAACCACCTCTAACTACAGAGGGAAGGAGGGAGGGTAAATTGGACTGCAGCAATGTGGATCTTGAACATCTACATTTATGGTAGGTACAAAACTGTACTATGTTCTTCATCTCACATTGCTGCAGTCCTTACACTTGGGTAGAATCCCAAAGCAGAGGTAAGGGAGGATGGCTAACTACAAGGAAGCAGGAGCTGCCAAGATGCCCTGCAAAACAGCAGTGGCAAAACCAGCCCTGGATTTAGAGTAAAGTGGCAGGTGATAATGCCTAGAGAAAGTATGCACTGAACTCCAAGTAGCTGCCTCCAAAATATCCTTGGTTGCCACTCCCTCAAAAAGCTGTTGAAGTGGCAGTAGCCCTAGTGGAATGAGGCCTAATCCCAGCTGGAATCTCCTTGCCATGATGGGAATAACAGAAAGCAATGCAAAACCCAATCCACTTAGAAATAGTTTGTTTTGACACAGGCTTGCCCTGAGAACTCAAAGCAAAAGAAACAAACAACTGCTGAGACTGCCTGAACCCTTTAGTTCTGTCCAAATAATATCGCAACTGCCTGTGTACATCTAAAGTGTGCAAAATCTTTTCCCCTTTATTTTGGGGATTTGCATAAAAAGTAGGCAAATGAATAGTTTGGTTTAAAGCCACACTAGAAACCACCTTAGGCATAAAGGAAGGATTAGTACGTAATGATACCCTATCCTTATGGAAAATCAAGAAAGGCTCAACCGCCATAAGGGCCTGCAATTCAGAAACACTTCTTGCAGAGGTAATTGCCAACAAAAAAGCAGTCTTCCATGACAAATATTTCAACTCAGAAGTAGCTGCAGGCTCAAAAGGTTGTAGAGTGAGTTTCTCCAACACAAAATTGAGATCCCAAGCAGGAGTAGGAGCTCTTCGTGGGGGTCTTATATTCTTTGCCCTCAAGAAATTGCTTGAACAAAGGATGAGAAAACAATGGTGGGTCACAATCATAGTGAGCAAATTGCTGCAGCATGAACCTTAATAGAAGAGAAAGACAAACCTTTGTCCAGTAACTCAGTAAGATATTGAAGAGCCACACTCAAATTAGGCTCAGAAACATCAAAATCTTTGCTGCACTCCAAAATAAAAATCTCTTCCATTTATCTGCGTACACTTTCCTTGTACTAGGCCTTCTAGCTTCCAAAATCACATTCAAAACTTGTTGTGGAAGTTGAGACCCTCTATGGTTCAAAACAGAATATGCCAGGCTGTTAGGTGAAGAGAGTGAAGTTTGACATTGAGCAAATGGCTGTCCTCCTGTGACAACAGGTGTGGAATCGAAGGCAAAGGCCATGGAGGCTTCCGTACCAGACTTCTCAGTAATGGGTACCAGTGCTGTCGAGGCCAATCTGGAGCTATTAAAATCATCCTCAGCTTGTCCTGTCTGACCTTTAGAAGTACCTTTGGGAGGAGAGGCAGAGGTGGAAAGGCATACACATGAAGATTGCTCCAATTGAAAGAAAGAGCATCCACTTTCCAAGCTGTGGGATGAAACCTTTTTGTGCAAAACTTTGGCAGCTGATGGTTTAGTGGAGAAGCGAACAGATCTATGTCTGGAGTTCCCCATGACACTGTCAATTTCTGAAACACATGAGGATCCAATTTCCACTCGTGGGGATCCATAATTGCCTGCTCAACACATCTGCTAAGGAGTTCTGTGCTCCTGGCAGAAACCTTGCCTGAAGATTGAGTTGTAAACTGAGAGCAGTCTCCCACAAAATCATTGCTTGCCTGCATAGAGGATAAGAATGTTCCCCCTTGCTTGTTGATGTACCACATGACAGTTGTGTTGTCTGTTAGAATCAACACCTGCCCTGGAAGAAGTAAATCCTTGAAAGCTATTAATGCAAACTGGACTGCTAACATCTCCTTTAGATTGATATGTAGATGTTGTAGTCTGGCAGGCCACTTGTCTTGTATCCACTTTCCATTTAGATGAGCTCCCCAAGCTTTGTCTGAGGCATCTGTCGTTAAAATCTGACTCGCCTCTGGCCGGGTCACAGAGAGTCCCTTGTTTAGGTGACATTCCTGAGCCCACCACAAAAATTCCTTTTGAATGCAAGGTATTATTTGAATGACAGTGTCTAGATCCTGGCAGTGCTGTGTCCATACATTTTAGAGATACCATTGTAGCTTCCTCATATGCAGTTTGGCATTGGGAAGCACCAGAATACAAGATGCCATGAACCCTAAGGCTTGAAGGACTGTCCTTGCAGTCAGCCCGGACTGATGAGATAGCTGATGGAAGTAAAGGGATAGACTCTTTTGTTTGTCCGGGGTTAATAAGGCCATCTGGGATGCTGTATTCAGTCTCACACCCAGAAAGCACATGTCTTGAGAGGGTACTAGACTGGACTTTATTTCGTTCACAGAATACCCTAGGCATCTTAGCACTGCTATCACATATTCCAAATGACGAAGAAGCTCTTCCCTTCCTTGAGCCAGAATCAGGCAGTCGTCCAAATAAGGATAGATCTGTATTCCTTTCAGCCTGAAGAAAGCAATCACTGGAGCCAGAACTTTTGTGAACACTCTGGGCGCAGTAGATAAGCCAAAGGGCAATGCAGAGAACTGATAGTGAAAAGACCCAGCTCGAAAACGCAGATACTTCCTGCAACTTAGTCTGATAGGAACATGAAGGTAAGCCTCCTTGAGATCCAAAGTTACCATCCAATGATCCTTGCCCAGCAGAGGCAAAAGCTGTTGTAACGTCAACATTTTGAACTTGGGAATGTCCAGATAAGTGTTGAGGATAGATAGATCCAAAATTGGTCTCCACGTGTTCCCCTTCTTTGGTACTAGGAACAGGCGAGAATAAAATCCTAGGCCCACTTCTGGCATAGGGACCGGCTGTATGGCCCCTAGTTGAAGTAACAGAGAAATTTGCTTGTGAGCCTCTATTCTTTGTTGAGGAGGAACGTCTGGCATGCCTCTGAAAGGAGGCAAGGTATGGAAATAAAACCTGTATCCTCGGTGTATGATATCCAATACCCATTTGTCTTGGGTAATTAAACTCCAATTCTCTTTGAAAAGTGCCAACCTTCCTCCCAAAGGTGCTGCCAGACGAGAAGGCTCTGGCAGCTGAAAAGGTAGGTCATTGGGTCTGTTTACGAAAGGACTGACCCCTGCCCTCACCTGAAGACTGTGCAGGAGAACTCCCTGTTCTAGGCCTGAAAGAGCCCTGAGCTCTGCCCCTACCACGTCTAGATCTACCCCTAGACTGGGAATCATAAGAAGGATACGTCCACCCTTTAGCAGGCCAATTTCTGCTAAACTTTGGAGGCTGAACCTGCAAAAAATCTTTAACAGTCTGCATAGACTTAGCTTTGTCTTCCATTTTCTTTAAAACTGCCTCAACAGGAGGACCACGTCAGATTGTAAAGGAGCATCTAAAATCCTTGTTTTAACATGTTCAGACAAATTTTGATCCCTTAGCCAGGCGTGCCTGCGAAGAACTGACCCAGTGGCAGCCACCCTAGACGAGGCCTGTACAGCATCAAAACCACATTGCAAAGAATGCTTACCCACCTGTTCAGAAACATGTACTAAATCTTGCAACTCTTTACAATCAATACCTACAGCCAGAGCATCAACCTTAGACTTTAATTGTGAAAGGAGGTAGTTTTGGTATTTCAACATGTGAAACTGGCAATTCAAAGCCCTCATAGCCAGAGTGGAAGAAGTATAAACTTTCTTTCCCCATCTATCCAAGGCCCTAGCCTCTTTGTCTGCAGGAACCGGATTCTTAACAACAGAAGCCTTGACACCTTTAGGCCCCTGGCTAACAGTTTCTGGGTCTGCCCTAGGACTCTTAAAAAGATACTTATGAGCTTCAGGCACCCTGTAATACCTATCCGGCTTAACAGGAGCAGGAGGCAAAGAATCAGGATTAAGAGAAGCCTCTGTAAAACATCTTCCACTACATCCAAAACAGGAGGTATAGCCAAAGGCCTATGCTGGGGTAAAACAAAAATTCCCTAAGCCTTTTCCTGGAATCAGAGAAGTCCTGACCTTCCCACTTAAAATGCTCCCTCATGGAATGAAGAGTTTCTGAAAAAGAAAAATCCTCAGGAGGAGAAGCAGAAGGAGTAGAATCATCCACATCAGAATCAGAATAAGGAGAGTACTCCTGCAAGTCTTCAGCCGAAGACTCTGACACATCTGAAGCCTGCTCAAAACCCCCTAGCTCAGGCTCCACCCTAGGCCTCTTATCAGGAGGGGGCATAGAACCCCTAATCAAAGTAATCAAATCTTCTGCCATTTTAAGCATATGCTTCTTGGGCACAGTACCTGAAGAGCTAGGGGTAACACCAACTGAAGCTAAACCTAGCCTGCCCCTGGGAGAAGCCTTAGAAACAGAAGGAGAAGGCCTAGCCACCCTAGGAAGGGAGGGGAGTATAGTAACCTGAGAAGCCCCCTCAGCTTGACTTGCCTCCTGAGAGGCCACATCTTGCAATACTAAAGTCTCACCCTGGGAACACAAAGAAACCTCCGGTGGAGCCACCGGCTCCACCGACACCTCTAAAGAACCGGCGTCCGGTACAGACGGTTCTTCCAGCCTAGGCTTAACTGCTTTGTCCTTGCGCTTCTTAGAAGAAGCGGGCGTCGGAGCATCCGACGGCATTTTATAATTGCACCGCTTCCCAAAGACTAACCTTGCACAATCCAACCTCCTCTTTATAGTGCGTTTATTAAATCTAGCACAAGAGCGACAGCCAACAACGTCGTGCTCAGGCCCTAAGCAAGGAATACACAAAGTATGATAATCTCTATGCGGTATCTGTTTCCCACAAGAAATGCAATTATTGACTTTTTCTGACATCCGTAAATCACTGAGGCAAGAAAAACTAAAATATTCTAACGGGTACTTAGCCAACTTTGAACTCGGTCTGAAACTTCGAAATCGAAACATCTCAGAACGCCAACCGGCACTTGCAATGCTGCTTCTGCATTGGACCATGCGGCAAAAAAGACTGGGGATATGACGTCGGTCATGCGCATTTGTACCCTGACGTCCTGATGTCAGTCAAATGCGCCTTGACCGACGTCAGCCTTATACTTTGATATTCGGGCCGACCGAGGACAGCGGACTACCCAAGTGTAAGGACTGCAGCAATGTGAGATGAAGAACATCGTACTCACAAGTGAGGAGAGTGTGTTGAGCAGATGGAAAGAGTACTTTGAGGGGTTGATGAAGGAAGAGAATGAGAGGGAGAGAAGGTTGGATGATGTGCGGATAGTGAATCATGAAGTGCAGTGGATTCACAAGGAGGAAGTAAGGACAGCTATGAAGAGGATGAAAAACGGAAAGGCTGTTAGCCCAGATGACATACCTGTGGAAGCATGAAGGTGAATGGCAGTGGAGTTTTTAACTAGATTGTTTAATGAAATCTTAGAAAGTGAGAGGATGCCTGAGGAATGGAGAAAGTGTTTTGGTACCGATTTTTAAGAATAAGGGTGATGTGCAGAGCTGTAGTAACTACAGAGGGATTAAACTGAACAGTCACAGCATGAAGTTATGGGAAAGAGTAGTGGAAGCTAGGTTAAGAAGGGAGGTGATGATTAGTGATCAGCAGTACGGTTTCAGGCCAGGAAAAAGAGCACTACAGATGCGATGTTTGCTCTGACTGTGCTGATGGAGAAGTACAGAGAAGGTCAGAAGGAGTTGCATTGTGTCTTTGCGGATTTAGAGAAAGCATATGACAGGGTGCCTAGAGAGGAGTTGTGGTATTGTATGAGGAAGTCGGGAGTGTCAGAGAAGTAAGAGTGGTACAGGATATGTACGAGGGTAGTGCGACAGCAGTGAGGTCTGCGGTGGGAGTGATGGATGGGTTTAAGGTGGAGGTGGGATTACATCAAGGATCAGCTCTTTCTTATTTGCAATGGAGATGGACAGGTTGACAGACGAGATCAGACAGGAGTCCCCGTGGACTATGACGTTTGCAGATGACATTGTGATCTGTAGTGAGAGTAGGGAACACGTGGAGGAGACCCTTGAGAGGTGGAGATATGCTCTACAGAGAAGAGGAATGAAGGTCAGCAGGACTAAGACAGAATATATGTGTGTGAATGAGAGGGAGGATGCAGGGAGTAGAGGTGGCGAAGGTAGATGAGTTTAAGTACTTGAGATCAACAGTTCAGCGTAATGGCGAGTGTGGAAGAGAGGTGAAGAACAGAGCACAGGGCAGGATGGAGTGGGTGGAGAAGAGTGTCAGGAGTGATTTGTGACAGACGAGTACCAGTAAGAGTGCAAGGGAAGGTCTACAAGAGGGTAGTGAGACCAGCTATGTTATATGGGTTGGAGACAGTGGCTCTGACAAAAAGGCAGGGGTCAGAGCTTGACGTGGCAGAGTTGAAGATGTTAAGATTTGCACTGGGTGTGACGAGGATGGACAGGATTAGGAACAAGTATATTAGAGGGTCAGCCCAGGTTGGAAAGTTTGGAGACAAAGCCAGGGAGGCAAGATTACGTTGGTTTGGACATGTGCTGAGGAGGGATGCAGAGTATATTGAGAAAAATATGCTAAGGATGAAACTGCCAGGTAACAGGAAAAGAGGAAGGCCTAAGATAAGGTTTATGGATGTGATGAGAGAACATGCAGGTGGTTGGTGTGACACAGCAAGATGCAGAGCACAGGAAGAAATGGAAACAGTTGATCTGCTGTGGCGACCCCTAACGGGAGCAGCCGAAAGAAGAAGAAGAAGAAGAAGAAGAAGAAGGAGAACTGTGAGAAGTCCAGTTTTCCTCATCCAATTTATCATTTAACCAGGTGAATGAAACTGTCTTTCTAGGACTCTTTTCAGCCACAACCTAGGCCACAAGGGCAGCCGTAACATGTTCACAGAGTAGCCAGTCAAAGAATGTTTTTTTTACAGGAAACCGGGGTACCTAGAGAAAATGCACACAGAGAACAGTAAAACATGAAAATCAACAAAAACAGATTCTGGAGGTCAGAACTGAGCACTAGACTGACATTGTGAAGCACAAATCTTAACCAATGAGATTTTTGTCATTTTAAGACGAAAACAAATCTCACATTTCCTTTCCTCCTTCCTCTTACCTCACAGCCTGCCTTGAGGAAATCTGCAATCTTTGACATGGGTACAAAGTACGCAACATGTGGCTTTCCTGTTGTGGCAGTTCCCCAATAGATCCTCAGTTCACGTTCTTTTAGGATGTCCTTCAGTTTCTCCTCACCCAAAACTTCCTGTAACAGAATAGTATGAACAAAATAAAAAGCATTATGCAAGAGCAACACTGAAATGCAAACATGACAGATGCAGATAACTGCCTCCACCAAATAGTAATAATAATAATAATTAATTTAAGAAATTGACATAACCCAAAGCTTTATCATCCAAATCCACTGAAACATGTTTAGCCTTACCTGGAGGTTCCTGGAGATGAGGGTATATTTTTCATCAGCTGTCAGTTGGCTCTGTCCCATGGTAATGTCTGTTTAATGCAAGTTCTGCAGAGCAATATACAAAAAGGTCATCAGATCTACGAAGGAACAAGCATACTTCTCCAATGAAAACATTTGGCAATTTTTATTAAGCTAGGTAGCATGCATTACAACATCTGATGTACACTTACTTTGATTATTCTGCTATAAACAGGTCTCTCTCCCTCCCCCTCATACTCACAGGGTGATGGTGACTGACATCACATTATTGATTACCTTCCTTATAGCAGGCAGTTACTAGGCATGTGGTCCAAGAGAACACTGAGGAGTTTGGCCCAACTGCCACAGAGCACTGTCTGATTACATGACTTGCTCAGTCACACAGCAGGAAAGTGACGGATGAGGCAATCAAACCTGGGACTACAGAAAGCAGTTTAACACTCATAGCCTTTGTCTTCTGAGCTAATTGTGATGGTCTAAATCACATCAAACTGAGGAGTCATATTAGAAAGGTCTTTTTTTTGGGGGGGGGACAGATACAACAGCCTATCACTGGAGGCAATGGTCATATGGATTTCCAGATAAATTCAGAATACAATAATAGCCTTACGAAACCAGGAAGAGTAAAGTAGTCCTATAGCTTGGTACAGGCACGCATAAAAAGGTCAAATGCACCTTAAAATCTCTTTCAGTTGCAACACTGACAGATTACCATGAACACAGTTTTCTTAATTTTCTTAAAATGACATGTCTACTTATTTATTTATTTGCATGTGATACATAGGAAGCTCAACGTGGGCACAACTCCTATATAGTGGAGACCCAGGAAGAAAAGTTCTGACAGTAATACAAATGTATGCATATTACAGAGACAAGAACCATTATGAGAACAAGTAGACAATGTACATATAGAATAAAATGGCTGCATACACCCTCAAATTTGTTACAGCTACAAAGATGCCAAGAAATCCGACAGGTCTAACACTTCAAATGTCACAAGTTACTAATGTAGGTACAACATTTAAAATGTATAAAATATCCACAATATATACAGATAAGAAGACTCATTTTTATTCATGCAGACACCAAGAAGATGTAAAGACGACGAGAGAAGTTGTGATGAGGACAGTATGACTGTATGTGAGCAGACAGAATGGAAGACTTAAATATAAGAGATGGAAGAGCTGGCAACGCAGGGGACAAAAGGTGTAGAGGAACATGAACAGAAACAATGCAAAGCTGTAAGTAAGTATAACATGTACTTTTGTTACAGATGCTTAGAAAGGACGCAAGTTGTGAGATAAATGAATATGGTAGCGGATGACACCAAACGTGGGGAGCAAGGATATGGAAGCAGTGGAACGCGAATATAGGGAGAAAGAACAGAATGAAATGAAGGAGAAAAAAATGGTACATAGGAGGATAATTAAAAGCAAGAGGACAGATAGTGTTATGGGACAAGACCAGTTTATTAATGATGCTGTAATAGTAATGTCTTTCGGCTTTTCCCGGTTAGGGGTCGCCACAGCGGAACTCCGGTCTGCTAATGATTGGCAGTGGATTTTTACGGTGCCGAGTTGCCAGCTCGACACTCAACCTTCAAAGAAGGCACACCAATTCACGCACACACCTACTTGCATGTCTTTAAATGTCACTCGACCATGGGGTTGGACATGCAGACTCTATACAGAAGGTGCTCCAGCCGAGAATTGAACGGGAGAACCACTTGCTGTGCGGCAACAACGCTAACCGCTACACCACCGCGGCCTCAATAATGCTATAATACGATTGTTAAATAGCAAATATAAATTTGTATGCAGGGCTGGGAAAAATACAGCTTCATAAGCTACAAAATTGCTGTTTCTTAAACTACATTCTTTTAGTATGCAATAAAAGAGAATAGTGTGTGTCGCATGAAGTCGAGGCATGTAGTTAGTACAAAAAGGAATTTGTTAGCCCGAGTCCTCCAGGGTAGGAGTACATAGTTGCTAGGGCAGGTGTGAAACATCCAAGGTCAGAAAGAAGACCCCTTGGAAGTAGGTGGATCATATATAGAAAGGTGTTCATGTGAAGTCCAAAGTGAAAATCACGAGGGATGAGGAGATTTGTCAGAATAACTGTAACGTAATGAGGCTGCATGACCAGGTTAGATAAGAAATTGTATAAAAATACAGTGTAGTGAGAATGCTTCATCAAGGGTTATGAAGACAGACTCCCAGCGCCCAAGAATAAAATTTCTGTTTGCACATCCTGAAGTGCTATTCCTGACAGAAGGCATATAAGGTAAATTCTTAATGTTATTTATTTAAGACTATAACAACAGAAATAAATATGAATTAAGTTTAGAGAGACTGTATCGGATATCAAGGTTTGCAGCAAAGCTTGTGAGATCTAATGATACCTCTCAATTGTGTAGATTTTCACAGAATGTTCAGATTTTTGCCTTGTATTTTTGGTCTGTTCCTCATAAAAATTGTGGTTTTCTGGCAAACCATTGGGGACTGAAGTAACTAACTACTACTAAACAATGACACATTTGAGTTTCCAACTCCATGTCCTTCAGAAAATGCATAATAATTCAAAACCTGTTACTCTAGCAACTTTCTAAGTTTTTAGGAGCAATATTTAAAATCTGTCGCTTTTTGAACCTTTGTCCCCCCAATATTTCTGTCTCTGTCCAGATTTATTGTGCTGACAGGTTGAGAGCTATGGATCTAATTAAATTTATACAAAATCACATTATGTAGTGAAATACTTCAAAGCAGCCAGACTGCAGCCTTCTTTGAAGGCAGTTTTTGTTGCAGGCAAGCTTGTTCCAGATCTACTGCAAAACTATTCAACCCTAAAGAAGTTTAACAGCAATATAAACCGTCACTATGCCACATCTCCTGTAATGTTGTGGCAGCTACTGACAGTACTTCTAAACCAAACTGTTTGCACATTCGGTTAAGTTTTCCCACACTTATCTCATCATTAAAGACAGCACTCAGTGCTAATTTTCCTTCCTTTCTTTAATATACAGTGTCTTGCTGAATGTGCCTATCAAATTCATTACATGCATTTTGGGTCACTTACCATTTAACCTTTCTAACACTCAACTCTAAATTAATAACTTCAAAATGTGGTCATTCAGCTGAGTTTTCCTCCAGAATATGTTCTTCTTGTACGGTTATCATTTTCTACTTAAATGTAGGGCTCTTCTCAGGTCAGTTCACTGACATAGCAGCAAGAAACCCCGACAATGACCCAGACGATTTGTTTTCAATTAACGGGCAGGATAGTACAGTAGATTACGAAGCAGGGTGAGAGTAAATTCAATGCTGGTCCACTCATCCAGGGACAGAGAGAGAGAGGATTCGGTATGCTGCAATGTTGACTCTCACAGTGGAGTGGGAGTACAACATGTAGCATACAGGGGATTCCAAACAGTGAAAGGCAGCAGTCTTCTGGGAAGTGTGTATGGTAGTGAGCATGCATGTCTCCATGAAAGGGAAAGCAAAGCAGGCCTTCATGCAAGTCAAAATACACATCAGCTGCCTGGGAATGGTGATTTAGTACAATACCAGTAAATCCTGATGGCTGCCTGGATATAGTTTCCCATGATCAGCTCTCACCCCCAAGTGGAAATGAATGATCAAATCAATCACAGGGTGACAGATGTTTTCAGAAACGGTCTTGAATGAAAACTTCTTCCCCACCAGGAAAAAGTATTTATATTACCCGCTCCTGATAAAGCATGTGCTGTAGGACAGGAGGAAACAGAAGGGTTTGGTTTGGGAATGTGGAATATTTCCCTGCAAAGAAGAGATCTCTTCCAACTGAGTCAGTCTCAGAACACATTTGTCTGAAACAACCTGATGCCAAAGAGACAGAAATGGAGAATCTGACTTTCTGGAAGGGAAATGAAGACTGCCAGGGTGGGATTTGGGCCTTGCATACTAATTCTGACTTTTTTTCACTGTCATTTGTTTTGGGGATTCCTACTTTCTTTTAGGGCACCTCCCAACCATTGTTTTTTTAATGTCTACTTACCAGCATATTGCTGAGACTGTTTTGTTTCTATCAGCAGTTGGACAAGCGAGCAAAATAACCTTTGAAAAATGTAAAGAGGAAGGGATAAAAAAATTTTGAGATTCTGTGTATTTCATCTTAACCCTCTCATCACATTTTTGATGACCTTTGCAGCAGTGGGACCAAAATATCTATCCAAAGGTGAATTTAAAAGCTCATTTTTACATCCTCTAGGAGGTTGTGAGAATGAAGCCAGGTAAACCTCCTCAACATAGTACCAAAGGCATCCTCGCTGGGTGTGGTATCTACTGTCATAAACTCACTTTAAATGACTAGTGACCTGAGAAATAGAAGAAACCAAACCATACAAAGCAGATTTTTCCTCACAGGAAGAAAATGCAGATAAAACATTCCTCATATTTTCAGTTAGTCACAATAAACTTTAACATATGAGCTTGACAACTAAAAATTAAAGTTGCAGAAACAAACACGTTTCCCCAAACTTAAAAATTGCTTTACTGTCCTTGTCAAAAGGGGAAGGATTAGGGTTAAAATGTTTGGCAGCATCCAGATTAATTAAAGCTATAGCTGCTGGGTCATGTTTGGGAAAAGTGCATAAAAACTTAAAAGCTTGACTAACTTTTATACATTACATCAGGGAAAACTGCAGGCAGAGACACATACTTCCTCCAGAACTGATAGAACTGGGGAAATGGGTAAAGGTTCTGGAAATTACTTCCTCCAGAACCGATAGAACTGGGGACATGGGTAAAGGTTCTGAAAATTACTTCTGCAACAGATGACCGCATTTTCTGGGGGACTGAGAAACCTCAGTGTTCTCCCACTGAATATACCTGCATATTCGGGAAATAGTCTAGGAAAAAGAGAATCACTGACAGGGAAATTCGGTAACATGCTGTGACGTATTCTAAAACTGAAATGGCTGGAAAGGTGACATATTGAATTTGAATAACGAATTTTAAAATTTTGGATATTCATTTTTTCCATATGTTTTTCATTCGGAATAATGGTGTACGGTTTATATTTTATACGTTAATTTAAAAGTGAGATGTGTTTGTGATATCATTAATGAGAGGGATATTTAAGAAAGAAATTGAGCGTTTTGAATTGTCTGATGAAGTTCATTGATGTAGAGTGAACGAAAGTGCTCACAATAAACCTTTTTGGTGTATTATGGTGGAATTCCCTGCTTTACCATCTTTATTTTGGTCTCATGCTGTCCAGAGTCTGAATCAGAATTCTGAGGAATTTCTGGGGGAAAAAAACTGGATCAATTCCATCACACCCTCTCTGGTTTTAATTTCTTGAATCTCTTCAGGAAAAGAGGAATCAATTTTTCTTTTACCAGAAACCACTTGATAGGAAAGGTCAACAGCCTGTATAAGACCCTCGGAATACCAGACTGGATGAAATCCTCCTCCAAGAGGAAGAGTAAACCTTCTGGTGGACATCTACAATAAATAAACTCTATACTAAAAGGAAAAAAGTTGCTGTGCAGGACCAAGAAGGAGCAGGTGTCTAATTAGCAGCAATCTCTCCTTAGCCTGAACAAGCAAATAAGATCACTAGTGAAATCCTCCAAAGCAAACTTCGAGTACAAACTGGCCACATCTACTAAAGACAATCATAAGGCTTTCTTCACATATGTCCGCAATCTCAAGGGGAAGTACCCAGATCTGCTCAGAACTAGTGGTCAAGGACACTACATACACAAACCCTATAGATATTGCCAACCTGCTGGCAAGTTCAGTGAAAACTTCACTCCTCTGTCCCCCCATCAGTAAAACAGGACAACCCCCAATAATGCTTCTATGAAGAATGGGATCCTGAAAATGAGGGGATAAAAGTTAAAAGGAAAGAGCTAAGCTTCTCATGGAAGCCTTAACTTTTATAGGGTTATCTAGGAGATTCCAGACTTCAGTGTTGACAGGGAGCAGAATGAACTTTGAATAATAAGGGGTTTACTCAGAAAATTTAGGATCTCACAGAATATTAAATGTGGTCTTAACCTATACTGAAGGGGTCCAACAATGTTGAGACTAAAATTTTATTAGCCCTTCATGTTCATGCCAGTCTGTAATTTAAGAAATAAAGACAAGTGTAGGATTTCACAGAAGCTGATTTTATGGTACTGTCAGTGAGGCTGGAGACTGGAAGCAAGATAAAGACTGAATAACTTATGTTAATGGTTGATGAACTGAACATACAGATGAAAAAAGAAAGAGAAAAATGATTCTTCATAAAAGCATTTTGTGTACTCTCTCCATTTTTGTCAGTACTTCTAATTCATACTTGTCTATCTTCCTACTTTACTAAACTTAAAAGGGCTATTCTTCTGTGACCTTCTATACAAAGGCACAGTCAACTAATCTAAAAGGGTGGCAAAAGCCAAACACACTCGGGCTAGGCATATAAATGCCCTAGGGCAGATAGCCTAGTATCAGCCTATGAACCTATACCTGCCCCCCCCCTTCCCTTATCTCCAGGGAGAAAGTAATCACTGCTCTCTCAAAGGCAAAAAATACAGCCTCCATGGGACCCGAAAACATCCCAGGCTGCATCCTACATGAACTCAAGCAGGAACTTGCAGCACCATTAGGCACCCTATTCAACTAAAGCCCGAGTACCAGGTTCATCCCAGCTGAGTGGAGGACAGCAACAGTCATCCCTTTGCATAAAGGTGGAGCATCCACCGATCCAGGAAATTATAGACCCATCAGTCTAACTAGCCAGGCAAGGCCATGGAGCGGATTATCATGGACTTCATTAACAAGGACATTGGCAACCTCCAGACACTTGATCGCACATAGTTTGGTTTTGTCAAGGGGAGGTCATGCCTGTTAAATATGGTCGACTTCTTTGAGACAGTCACCAAGGCCATAAGATGCGTGTGGGCTCTCTCTTTAGTAACTTTCACCTCTGTCAGATCTTGGACTGTATAAATATAACTACTGCTTGTGTATAAATGTAAAACAGAAATGTAGCTACACTGTGTTTAACTGGAACTTAGTATAATGTGATGTAAGCAACTGGAGCTTTTCTCCCAGGGCCTCTGCTGAAAATGGGTATTACCCAGTTGGACTTTCCCAGTAAACAAAGACAAATAAAATAAATAAATAAATGTATTTGCTGAATTTACATTCACTTCTTTTCTTTTTAAATGAAAAAAGTACTATCACAATAAAATTACAACTAATGAAGAATAAAATTAATCAATTACGATAAAAATCACAATTCTCAGTCCTAATAAAACTAAACTAAACTATTGCTCTTCTCATCCAGTAAACCCAACAAATCCTTCCCCCTTCCTTATCTATTTGGCAAACAAAACCAAAACTGAAACAGTATCCCATGCTAAACTACTCGGAGTCACCACTGATAAGAATATGAAACTGGATAAACACATATCCTTAACCATTAAAAAAGTTCACATAAAACTAGGCTGCCTCTATAGAATAAAGCCATTCCTCAGCACTCAACTAGATTATCTATTACAAGGACTCAGCTACTCTCCACCCTCCTTTATGCCTGTCCTATCTATACCAACCTTAAGAAAACAGACTTAGCTAAAATCACATCCTGCTACAATAAGATTGCTAAATTTGCTG
Source organism: Protopterus annectens (assembly GCF_019279795.1). Classification (NCBI taxonomy): domain Eukaryota; kingdom Metazoa; phylum Chordata; order Ceratodontiformes; family Protopteridae; genus Protopterus; species Protopterus annectens. Next base: position 974,747,811 of record NC_056727.1, on the reverse strand, counting down.
CCAACTCACCACCCAGATCCCACCACTGCATCGCACATCAACTTAACTGGCTAGAGCTACCCAACCTACCAACCTTAACCCAGCTCACAACCGTGGCCTAATGGTGAAGGTGTTTGCCTTGCAAGCACAAGGCGCAGGGTTTGAGTCTCACAAGGTATAATTGGCTAGGCTTAAAATGGCTCGCAAGGGCAGTTAGCTTAGTACTAATCTATGAACCTATAATGCACCACCCTGACAAGTGCCCAGCACTTATAAATCTGCTATCTCCCTACTCTAATAACAAAATCTTGCATTCCTCTGACAAACTCCACCTTCAAGTTACTAAATCTAAAAACAGCTTTGGGGACTCGCTATAATTCAGCCTCATCTCTAGGACTTAGAATTCTATTCCTCAATTTATCCTGGAGACTATAATCACTGCAAAATTCCCAAACATCCTCAAATCTCAACTAGCTAACTCCTGTCTGTGTTCTTTCTCAGCTCCGGCCTAATCACCAACCCACTCTTTCCCTCACCTTCACTTTTACTACCCTCCCTTAGACCATAATAGCCATCACAGTCCCACCCCAACACCCATCAGACACGCTTACCGAATTTCCTCCTTCCTCTTTACCAGCCTTCCTGTATCACTCACATTCCAAACTTACCTCCATATGTAAATATGTATACATGTAAATAAAAATTAAACCAGTAATTTTTGACAAACGTAGAGCAAGGTCAATAACACTTTGTCATTGTACTGGGCGTGCCTTCGCGAAAGGTTGGGCATTGGGCTGGCAACTCGGCACCATAAAAATCGACTGCCAATCATTAGCGGACCGACTGCCAATCATTAGCGGACCGGAGTTCCACTGTGGCGACCCCTAACCGGGAAAAGCCGAAAAGACAAACAACAACAACATAGCCTAATGCTTCTGTACCACCTTTTCCTGAATCATTTGTCAATATACACGGTTATTTTTTGCATGCTATTTCCTTATATATTATTGTGTTACACAGTTGTATTGTATGCAGCTTTTCTCCCCAGTCATCCACTTAAAATGGGTTTTCATACCCAGTCAGACTTTCCTGGTAACCAAATGTCAAATAAATAAATAAAATAAATTTAAATTAAATTAATAATTATTATCCCTGAATAGCTGTAAATGCCTTCAACCTCTTAGCACAAGAAATCTGACTAAAGCCTAAAATAATGGTGGAACAAAGGGCTAAAAGTAGGGACAGAGTTTAAATACTGCTCTCATAAACTTAAAAAGTTGCTAGAATAACAGCATCTGTGTTGGGATACTTTTTCCAGAGGAAATGAAGTATGAAACTCAAGTGAATGTTATTATGTAGGGATTTCAGTCCTCAATGATTTGCCAGAAAACCACAAATTTTATGAGGAGAACAGACAAGAAAATATGAGGCAAAAATATGGACAGCTGAGAGGTATGCTAATGTTTAAATAAAATTTTCTGAAGCAACCTGTGTAGTAATCCGATTTCTGAACCCTCTGCACACTCATGCAAGCCCACACGTACTCGCATATCAGCACTCACTCACACTCGCATACACACATGCACTCGCACACAGTAGTATACACATAATCACGCACTCACATGCACGCACTAGCGCACTCTCGCATATGCACATTTACTCAGATACAGTCATATACACACACACTCATACACTCGCATGCACACACTCACACAGACTTGCATATACAAATGCACTAGCATAGTCACATACACGCACTTGCGAACACTGGCATACACGCACTCACAGACACTAGCAGACAAATGAACACACAGACTGACACACACTTTTTTGATTCTTCACCTACGTACGGAACAAATGATGTTTTTTTTCCAGATGCTTATGTACAAGAAGCAGAGTAGATTGAGAAATCCACGGTTGCTTCATGTGGGGGCCCTCGTAAGCATGGAGATAATCGGGGGCTACCCGCAGTTGCGGATTCTGTGGGTGCCTAACGCCGACTATGAAGGTGACAACTGAATTTGTGCAGTTAAAAACTGTAGAGTATTTTCAGAAACTTCACAGGGAAAATAAGGCTTCGCAAAAGGAAATCAGCAGGTTGGAGACTAAGATCAGAAAACGCCAGTCTGAGTAAAAAAGAAGTCTCTGCAAAGAGAACAATGAATTGCATTTATTTCCACTTTAAATCCTTATGAACACTACACAAGGCCATCCAATACAGACAAAAATATGCTGTATTCCCTACCTTGGGAGTGATCAACCAAAGGGAACCAGAAACAATTCTGCTATTGCACATCAAGCTAAAGACCTAACAGTTACAAAAGGATTTAGAAAGATGTTTTTCTACCATGTTTACTGTATCGGTAAGAGATGTTACATCAAAGTCAAGAGAAACCTGGATCAGTGCACTGCACGAAAAATGGAAATGGTACCTAAATATAACAGGTGAAAAAGAGTTATGAAAGGCATATATCGCCAAAAACATAACACTGGATAAAAGGGTCAATAATGGCAGACTGTTGCAGAGGTGGGATGGTATCAGAATTTAGGGAGCATAAGCTACCAAAAGGTTGTCAGACTATCAGAAGAGTCATCCTGGGTGAGATGTGGACATTCAAATGTGGTTGGGAGTAGCAGAAGGGGCTATGATGGGGGGTGCTGTGCAAATGTTAAATGTACAGCTGAATGACAAAATCAAGTAAACTGCCTTTTTTGTTGGCTCTTGGATGTGTATTACAGTCCGAGGATAACTTGCACAACTCACCAATGCATTGTATAAAGACCATATCTTCACTTCAAATTGTACTGTTTCTTACAACTAGTTTTCCAATGCAATAAGCAATTTTATCAGCAAACTGCTTATTTACCTGGAGGCTTCAAGTTAATATGGCTGTGGTCTAACCTCAAAATAGAAAATGTCTTGCATCATGCATAAAAGTTTCAAAAATCAGGTAGGTTAAAACTTTACTCAGAGCTGGCTTAGAATGATCACACATTCCACTCCACTAGGTACCTTTTTGCCAGTACCCTACATTCTATTTCTAAGGAAGACTATTTTGTTGCAGGAAATCATGTTTTAAAGCCTAGTGACACCAGTGTCGGGGCTACCCACTTGGCTGGATAAACAGTGGCTCTCTGTGATTTGGTCACATTCTATAACATTGATGTGGCGCTCCAATCCCATCTAAAAACAGGATAAGAAAGAGACTGATTATGACCTCTACATGCTTCTCTAGTGACATCCTCCTAATACTCCAAGTGTCTAAGCATTGTTCATTCATAGTTATATTAATAATTCCAAAGCTATGCTATATTACAAGTTACTTAAATATTTTACTTTAAAACCAACATGATGGGCGATACAACTGCACAGATACTTGGCCTCTGTCTAGTGCAGCTAAAGAGATATTAATTGTTGTTCACATACTATTTACATTATCGCACTTTTTATATTCCTCTAAAATGTCCGAACAACCAAATGACAAACACAGAACTGCTTAGCTTAATGTGAAATATCTCAGTTGAGCAGTTACACAGATATTGCAAGTAGTTTAAATTACAAAAAATAATATTTACTGAGATTTATAAAATCTAGTTTAAGACCTAATGAATACTAACACTGCAAAAATTAATTTGTGCTGAACAGTTTGCCATTTGCACTTCTTTGGTTACCCTTATGGTTCCAGAGATATGAATACTGGTCTGAAATGTGAGGACACAACTTGGTATTGTCCAAAGGATCAATATGCAACCACTGGACAGAATGAGTTAACTAAATATATATTATGGACACCATTAACATATCTCAACCCTCAAAAGCCATTCTTTCTTGCCTACAGCTGGTATGCTGATCAGTTTTACTCCTGAAAACATAGTCCAAATCTACTTTAGCATTTTTATTTATTTTCTTTATTTCCAGTTTGATGACCAAGGAGATCCACTGGGTTCAGGGAGCCCCTTTTCAATGGAGGCCCGGGGTGAAGCTCCGCATTGCATAGTTTAGTTACAGATGCAATCATAGTAAAGAAGACACATTTACAATTACATTTCATGTTAGAGAACAGGAATAATTCTTTGGTTATATAGTATCTAAATATTTAAGATGGCAGTAGTGACTTAATTGAAAGTGAGAGTAATGACTTAGTTGACAAAGAAAGAAAAGGTGGAAGGAGCTATTTACAATATGCACATTTATGTTAGATTAGCTTGTACTCAGAGTTAGTCAGGAGTTTAGTCATTCAGGATGGAGTGGGGTGATTAGTAGGCAGGAGCGGCCTTAGGTCAACTGGTGCCCTAAGCAAAAGGGCTCCACGGCACCCCCCACCACACCATCTGGTGCCCCCATCTTAGTCTACCTACACCAAATAAATACTGGAAAAGCCCCCCTACTAGGCGCCGGCGCCGCGGCTGGTTTGGTTGGCCTATGCATACTAAGCTATGTTAGTAGGCTAGGTGGGGAGAGTGCAGTTGCATTTCCAATTAGGAAAGGTAGGAATGTAGCAGAGTTTTAAAGTTATCAGAATTTTCACAGGTCTGTAGTGAGGAAGGAAGAGAATTCCATTTTTTAGCTAAAGAAACGGATAATAGAAGCTGACCAGCAGGACGGCTGGGTTTGCGGACAGTGATTAGGTTTTGGTGAGTAGATCTTAGAGTTCTATGTGGGGTGTATGGTTGTAGGATGTTGGTTAGTGCAGGGCATTTAGGTTGAAATATTAGTCTGTGGGCTGTAGTAATTTGGAGGTAGTCTAGATGGTTGGCGAGTTCAAGCCAGTTTAACAAATGAAGGACAGTGCAATGATGGGAGGAGCATTTGGCTTTGGTGGCAAATTTAGAAATTTTATTATAACAGACTTCCAGTTTGGAGGAGAGAGAGGCAGATATGTTTGTTAGTAGAGCGCCATACATTAGTGAGGGGAGTAGATGTTTTCTTTACACTATCAGTACTGATCTAGTTGGACAACAGGGTGATTAAATGCTCAAGGTTCCTGTCTCAGAGGTCCAGAGCTCAGGATTAAGGTCTGATCTCCATCAATACCTGTGTGGAGTCCTCATATTCTCCGTTATTTTCCATATCTCAAAAACATAATGTTGGACTGTAGCTGAATGGCTTAATGGTTTCTATGCATTAGGACGTGTAAATCAATGTGTATTCAAAAACCAATGTGCTAGAACAAGTATGTGCTCCTAAAGGGTAATTTGCTTATACATCATGATGTCATAATAGTTTTTTTCATCATTTATGTAGCATTCCATGCATTTGTGGAATGCTGAAAAGGGTCTATGAAAGATCAGTTCACTTAGCCATTTAATAGGTACAATCAGATTTCTACACATCTGCACATCTCTTCTCCACAGCTGTCACAATATCACATGAATCTCAAACATTTTACAGCCAAATCTTACAAATTTCCAGAGAATCACCCCAGCATGTTTACAGATGTTTTCAGGTAAGGCCAACATATAAAAGTAACATTTTGTGATAGACTATACACTTATTTATTCAATAAAGCAGCCGTGTTGGAAATCAATGACATGAGACCAAGGCATACCTCTCAACTGTCCAGATTTGCGGCTCATATTTTTGGTTTGTTCCTTTTAAAATTTGTAAAACCTCAAATGTGTGTCCTCTACATAAGGGCAATTGTAACACGAGAGGTGTTATATATATTTCAGTTTGCCAAACTTGTTCACACTATTATACTGGTAAAACGGAAAGGCATTTTAAGACCAGAATATCTGAACATCTTTATGCTATTACTAAGGGGAATGTAAATAACGCATTGTATAGGCACACACTAGCTTGTAAGGGAGATACAAGATTAAGTTCTGTATTTTAGAAGTTATCCCACGAAATTTTAGAGGTGGTTGGTGGGAGCTTCAGGTTGACCTCAGAGTTTTACTGGATTGTTAGATTAAATGCTACTGTTGAACCCAGGTTAAATGATTATATTTCCCTGGTTCTTGTTTTAAGAAAAAGGGCTTTAATTATCTGAATATATTTTATTTCAATATACACATTTTTAATAATGTAAAATTTAATATTTCAATAGGTATGCTTTATTTAAAATGTGTTTTTCCTGTGTGAATATTTAAAGTAGAAAAGTATTTTATGGTTTTACTGCTATATCTTTAAATTTTTGTAATAACAATTGATTACTTAATTGTGTATAAAAGGGTGCTGACTTGGAGGTTTGTGTTTTCTTCTGTTTCTTGTTCGGAGGAAATCCCCGAGGTACACATTGGGGAAGAAAGCGCTTAACAATAAAAAGAGACTGGAGTTTTGTACTCTGGATTATTTTATTTCATTTTATTTATATGCTGGTCTTATGGTGTAGCTACTTGCTCATTTTGGTACCCTTGAGGTTTTATTAGTTGATTTATGGTGCCCTATCAAACAGAATTGTTGTTTTATTGGCCTTTTAAATTTTTTTCTGGGAAATCACGGAGGATGATTTGAGGACTGAAGTCACTAAATAATGACATACCTTTGAGTTTCAGACTTCAAATCCTACAGAAAACATATGTTAAATCCATACACTAGTCACACCACCTATTTATATTCCTTCCTGTACTAGTTCTGCATCACCACAAATTACTGTACAGAATTTCAGGGCCTTAAAAATTCATAGAGTTTATCAACCTAAAACTGCTTAAGATTTCAGGAGTAACTACTGAACTTTTCAGTAAGTTAGTAAATGAAGCTCTATGAAAGTACCTTGGGCTCTTTGCTCCCATGCCTACTAACCATCAAGCCTCCTAAAATTTGAAAGGGACATACCCAGTACAATAAGGGGTAAGCCATCATCAGGGGCCATCATTCAAGCAGCTACAAGGGTTATTTGTGCCCCTGCTCACATTTTTGTCACTGGTCTGCTGCCAGAGGTAGAAACCCATGTTCCCTAACCCAAGCCAGTATGGCTTTCCCCAGAGACCAGTCCAATATGGCATCCTGCTTTACCTGTTCCTGGGTTGAAAGATGCACGGCACATACTCCCTAGCAACTTTTCTTCATTATGACTGGCAGCTATAAGGACATTTCTAGTATAGCCCTAATACCACCCCAATGGCTGTGGGATTTCTTCTTGACATGTCTCCTGACAAGATGTTCTACTCCATTTTTGTCCCCTGAAAAAGTAGTGAAACTGGCTTAGGGTCAAAAAGCCTATGTCCTCTGGTCATACAGCTACTTCTCACATGCAAGCCTCCACCTGCATGGCAGCAGGCAGCCAACTGCACTACCTTCCTCCACCAATGGAAAGCCACTCACTCCTCCCCCACCAAGCTCTTCCACTGACAGAGCTACTTCCTGACCTCAGGTCATCTTGCAGCGGTTCTCCAACCTTTTTTTGCACCAAGGACCCGTTTCATGTAAGACGATTTTCCACGGACTGGCCACTGTGTGCGCAGAATAAAGCGTATATTTATTTTACTTCACATTTGTTTACCGGGGAGGTCTGAACTGCACTAGAAGTAAGTTTTCAGCTGAGACCCGGGAAGAAAAGCTCCAAAGTACAATGTACAATAAAAGGACAACTGGCAATAATTACAAAAAAAATGTACATTCTGCTTAACAGCATAACACTGATCTACTATGGTCGAGAGGTATGCAAACCTAATGGCAACCTTAGTGACTTTATAAGTTTATAAAAGCAATATTTAAAGTCGGTCCCTATTATTTCTGGCTCTGTCCAGGATTTATTGTGCAAGAGGTTGAGTGGTATGGTCGAGGGATACACAAAACTCATTGTTGCTGCTGCCTGTGCATGGTCTCCTACTTACACACACCACACACACACACACACACACACACACACACACATTCTGCTTTCATGCACGCATTCACTCACACTGGCAGACAGACACAAACACACTCATACACACATTCACTTTTTCATTTCACTCTGTTGGCTGGCAGCCCAGTGGTTGGGGACCGCTGAATCTAGGTCATAGTTTGGGCTTTATTCTTCTATGGCATACACTTTGTAGGTGTATCAGGGACATACTGCCGCTTAAGAAAATGAGATTCTAATTTTCAGAAAACTGCTGCCAGCACTCATTCCTCTGTGGCATCTCAAAAATGTAGAGGTCACTTTCTGATAACTGACAAACTTTGTTAGCACACTGAAGTGCACGAAGCATCTTTAATTCTAGCTTTAGGCATATGCAGTTCATAATATGCTCCTTCACTGCACCACCCCAAACATACCCATCTCTCCACACACACACACACACACACACACACACACACACACACACACACACACACACACACACACACACACACACACACACACATCTTTGGTGAATCACATTGAATTTTGCTACCCTTATAAAATCAGCCCCAACTCAGAAATATGGTAAGTTTCTACTACAGCATCAACAGAAAGCCACACATACTTACCAACTTCAAGGAGGTTTGTAACTAGGCCTTCTCCAAAACACAAGCCACCAGTCCAACCCTTCATGCAGACAGGTTCAGAGAGTACCTTTCAGACCACAGCTAATAATGCGACTAGTTGCGTTAACCAAAATCCTCTTTCACAATGCAAGGCAATTACTAAACACACTCAATTCAAGAACTTCAAATTTTAACAACAATCTTTTCTAGCAGTTAAGACCTGGCTTACAAACTCTCAACTAATCTTACCCCCCCCCCCCCAAAAAAAAAAAACAAACGTACGATTTTCCATCCCACTAAATTAGCCTCACCCAACAACACTTAACACCATCACTAAATAACATCACCATCATTTTCCCTTCACCACACCAAACTTCTAGGAGTCGAAATTGATTGCAACTTAAAATTTGATATTCACATTTCCCAAACAGTAAAAAAGTACACAAAAAACTTGTTGTACAGGAACCAACACTACTTCATTAAAAATACTAAAGCTACCATTGCCCAATCTCACAATCTCCACACTGCTGTACGCAGCTCCCATACTCACAAATATATTAAAAAAAAAAAAAAATTATATCAGAGCTAGCAAAACTTGAATCCTATTATAACAAAATTGCCAGATATGCTACAAACCTACCAGCTAGATCATGGTTCAGTGTTTAAGCAACCCAGCTGGCTAGAGCTTCCCCACCTCCTTCACTACAACCAATCCACCATGACCCATAAAATCCTCTATGAACCTGAGAAAACACCTGCCCTACAAATATTACTACAACCATATGCCACTAACAGAACCCTATGCTCCACTAACAAACACCACATAAAAATTAGTACAACCAAAAATCAAGCGGGAGATTCCCTCTTCTCAAATTATATAGGAAAAATTTGGAATGCACTCCTGGAAAACATTACAACTGTTGCATTACTAGCCCAGTTTAAAACAACACTAACAACCCACTTATTCAATAAATGGTTGTGTCCTTGCTCTACTACCTTTGCTTCACTTACTGACTAAACCAACTCCCTCTATTTATTACCTATATCTGTTTACATACTAACATTACACAACACTATACCACTGTAGAGCTGATTACATACTAAGACTAGACACCTCAATTTCTTTGTAAACTACATTCAGAAATCGTGTGAGGACATATTGATCTCTTATTTACTTACACAGAATTTTATAAACGATGTTATGTTCTTTCTACTTACTGTTTAATCTTTTGATTCTTATGGATTTTAGTTAAAACTTAGTGTATTACCTAAACTTAGTACTCCATTAATTAGCCTTTATGTATAGCTGCTTGTCCAAACTGTGTCTAGGCTAGTACTTTAATTACTTTGTCCTATGTACACTACTCTGATATTGTCTTCCTCCGCTGAAAAAGGACATGTGTGCACTTGGACTTTCCCAGTAAACAAATGTAAACCAAACAAACAAAATAAATAAAATAAACTACTTTCTGAAAGTGGCACTACTCATCCTACCACCCCTCAACTCCTAGTGAACTAAAATCCTATATTAACAAAAACAGGAAAACCTCAGTTTATGCAGACATCTACAGAGCTGACAAGCGTTCTCCTTATTTCCATTTACGTTCACTAGCTAAATTCTTTGAGAAGCAAAACCCCATGCAATTAATGCCCAACTTCACATCTAATGATCTAAACATCGGCACTTACCATGGTCTGCATCTTGGAAACAGAACACAAGACTATCCTTCTTGACTTCCCAGACTGCAATAAAGCACAACTCAATCAATGTTAAGTGGTCAACTTTTCTGGATACATCAAAAACTTATGAAATTGTATCCACCACATTTTATTATCTCATCTAAAGCAACACAGTTTCTCCAAACCATCTACCAACTGGTTTCATTGCTATCTAGGCAAGAGCACTCAAATCATTCTCTGAAAAGATTCTATATCAAACAGTCTTTGGTAGGCAAGTATCCTTTATGGATCCAGACTTCATCCTCTTTTCAGCCTTAATGCAACATAGGGTGCCCTTTCACATTAATTCCTCTTCAGTTAAAATTAAACATGCTGATGATTTTGTTTCTACTCATCCAGCACTGCCACTAATGTTGCAAGCATTTTTCTATGCATGAAGCATGCCCAGAAAATTAAGCTACTTCTTAATGCTGTCAAAAGCAAGGATATGTCCCTTAAGGACAACTTAAACTCCTCTGCATGCTGCAATTTCCAAATTCACTTAACATAACCATCTAGTAAGTTTCAGTACAATTAAACTACTGGGTGTCAAAAGTGATCACCAACCAATTACCACAATAGTCAAGCTATCCAGATAAAGCAGAAATTTGGGCTATTCTACACCGTTAAATATTTATACAATGACCATGTACAGAGCTCTATAACTAGAGCCCATCATCATCATCATCATCCCAACCACATTTTCTAACAGGGTTGGGGTGTCGGCTTATCTGTCATCTCTCATTATTTAATGCCACTCTCCTAATTTCTTCAAGTCATTTCTGGCGGTCTCTAGCAGTCTACTTTTTTGTTGGTAGCCTTCGTTTCCTCTTACAGTCTTTCCCAAATCCTTTTCATCAGATTGTCTTCTGCTTTCCTGCCCAAGTGCCTGAACCATCTTCATCGGTTCTCTTTGATCTCCTCTGCAAATGGAGCTACTTGGGCTTGTGCTTTGTCTGCCCTCATTTCTTCATCTGTCCTACACTGTGCACTGTTCCACGAGTTCTCAGGCACTTCATCTCCATTACCTCCAGCTTGCTCAACTGCTCTGCCTTCACTGCCCAGGTTTCTGTACCATATGGTAGTACTGGTTGCACTTCAATTTTGACCTTCTTCGACATTTTTTCTGTCATGCACTACTCCTGATGCAATATCCCAGTTTTCTACAGCCCCTCTGATTCTAGCTTTGACCTCGTCATGTAAGATCCCCTTCTTGTCAATAATTCCTCCCAATAACCTGAAACTGTTAACCTGTTAGACTATTTCCTTTCTATCTCAAGTCTCGGTTTCTTCGGATTTCTCCCATTTGGTGCCATTATAATTGTTATCTGTACCTGGCTTCATCCTATGTGCTTTCAGTTTTGCCCTCCATTCCCCAATAATTTGCTGAAATTCTTGTTCAGGATCTGGCTGTAATGCAACATAGTCTGCATATAGCAAACCAGATCTGTCCCCCTCTGACCCATTTGCTAATACAGCCAGTCATTAATATGAACAGCAGCAGGCTCAAAGCTGAATCCTGATCACACCCACTTCCACTGGGAACCCCTCAGAGTCCAAATAATTTTCATACTTGTATGCCATTGAAGTCCCAGAAACACTAGTAGACTTAGTGCAGGCTTTGCACAAGGACTCAATCAATCACAGCATTGCCCAAACTGGAATTCTTGGGACCTTGCCATGTGCTTTCTGCAAGTGTCGAAAAGCCCAAGAGACTCTTCTCATTTCTAGCTTCTCCTCAACTATCTGCCTCACTGCAAAACAATGGACTGGTTATGCTGCATCTTGATCTAAATCCAAACTACTCAACTCCCGTTTTAGTTTCTAATGCTCTGTGTATTTGTTTAGCAAACACCATCTCCAGAAATTTAATGCAGTGTGACAGGAGTTTAATACATCTAGACTGCCCACATTTGTGAATGTTCCCTTTGTTCTTTTGCAATGGCACTAGTATACGTATTCTCCAGTTATTTAAGCTATGCCTTTCTCTCCATACTGCTGTGAATATTCTCTGGAACCATTATGCCCTTAACTCATCCAGTATCTTGATCATATCTTCCACAGCCTCATCTGAGCTACTGCTGCTTTCCCTGACTTCATTTTCCTTATTGCAGTTCTTACTTCTTCTAGGGTTGTCTCTCCTTTCATTGTAGGCTGTGACCAAGACAGTACAGCTATTGGGGTTTTCTTCATTCCAAAGCTGCTGAACTACTTCCATCTCTGTCTTTGTAGAATGGTAAGAAGACTTTTGCTGGCATCCATTATGAAGGGTGTATGATGACTATCCTCTTTACAATTCTGTCTTTGCCTTGCAACTTGATGGAGTTTCTTTGTGCCATCTACCAAGTCACCTTTCAGAAGCTAGTTCAGTGTTTCTGATGCCTTGGTCATTGCTACTGCAACTGCTCTTAGTCTCTTTTTTAGCCAACAAGTATTCCTTTTTAGCCCCTGGTCAGTCTTTTCTTTTCCATTTCCCATTTTTTCTTGCATGCCTTTCTTTCTGGCTAGCTTACCTGCTACTTAGTTTATTATATGCTCCAAAATGCTCAGCTCTCTAAATAAAGTACTAAATTCACCGCTGTGTACCACTCAAGCAAATTCAATGGTTAGTGCAGTGTCCTCAATTACAAGACAAGTCATCAGAGGATGTACAGTAGGGATGCTAATAAATCACAACCTGACAAATGAATGATCAAATGAACTTAAAGTCCTTATGATCGTCAACAGAAACAGTCACACACCAAAAGGATCACTGATCAAGCAACCAAACAAATCTCCCAAACAGGGCCAGATCTAGCACAAGGCAAACTAGACAGCTGCTAAGAGCTCTGTCCTGGCTAGAAGGCCCAGCCATACAATGTCAAATAAAAAAGGCAGATTTCAACCACACAATAACAGTTTAAATAATAAAAAAAAACAGCCTGATAAGATGTCCAGTTCAGATGGGCATGCACTGATCTCAGTTCCCTCCCTTTCCCCAACTTAAAAAAGGTGCAATGGGTGGTATAAAAATGTGCTTGAGATACATAGCAATGCTGAAACCTGCATGCAGCTATCCATGACCAAAAAGAATGACAAAGGAAAGAAGAATTTCATTACCATAGCTTCCCATGTTTACATGCAGAAAAGTCACCAAACAATTAGTCTTGGCCCTTGCTTGATACTCAGGAAATAGGCCTGCAAATGAATGAAAACAAACTGGTTAACCTGCAACAAATGTTTACAGAACCAAGAAAAATGAATTCCACTAGTGTCCTACATGAAAAAGGTGGACCAAAAGCTAAAGGATACCAAAGTGGCAGTAACTCTGAACTCAGACCAATTAACAAATACTGATTTCTACGGTCCGGAATATAAAACATTGTGTAGGATCCATGGAAGTACGACATGAGTTATTGATGCAAAAATGGCGGATTTACTGGATTGGAGCAGAAGGAAAAATGTCCGCTTCATAGGGATTCCTAAAAGGGAAGAGGGCTCAATGTGTATGAAGTATGTAAGGTCGCAGATAGCATTATGGACTGGCCTGGAAGATCATATCATATGGATAGAATGAGCACAGAGAGTTGTTACTGGTCAACATCTTTAGTCCAAGATGCTGAGACCAGTACTAGTACAATTACAGACCTAGTCTTTGAAGAATAAAATTCTATTCTTAATGGGGTCCCCAAGCAAAATTGTGCAGATAGGGGAAATGTAGGAACACTATGCAACCATTATTATTCAACTGACACTAGACTTAAAATGGAGGTGTTTCAGCCATTGATACTAATTTATAAGGCATGTCAGCTGGAAATTTAGAATGCAGTATCTGGCATAAGTAAGAGTTCATTTACCATGAGGATCAGCAACTTTTAATCTCTTGAGCAGGCAATGGTCGAACTCAATCAAGCATGACCCCCCCTTGGCCCATATTAGAAAAGAGGAAGAAAGAGTGTATGGGAAGTATGGAAAACAGGAGAGAGAGAGAGAGACAGAGACAGAGAGAGAGAGAGAGAGAGAGAGAGAGAGAGACAGAGAGAGAGACAGAGAGAGAGAGAGAGAGACAGAGAGAGAGAGAGAGAGAGAGAGAGAGAGAGAGAGAGAGACAGAGAGAGAGAGAGAGAGAGACAGAGAGAGAGAGAGAGAGAGAGACAGAGAGACAGAGAGACAGAGAGACAGAGAGACAGAGACCAAAACAATCAAGAAACATACATGTTCCTGATGCTTCGGAGAAGAGGCATGGATACAGCAGACAGGAAGACAGCATGGGCCTAATACACCACTCATTTAATACAACCAGGGACTAAGTCATGCTCAGAGCGGTTTTTAAAACAGCCCAGTCACACCAGTACAGACTACCTATTCCAGGTTTCCAGAATGAGAAACCAGCAATGAGGAGGAAGACAAATTTAAAATAGAACAGACTGAAACTCGTCAACAAGACTAGAGGCAGACCACTTCACTAAGGTAAATAAATCCTAAACAGATGTATTAATCAAAAGACTTCAAAAATTGACTATAATCCAAGCTGCAAGAAGACAATAAAGTAACCTTTTAACAGGGAGACAGAGGGGCACAACAAATAATAACTATTTCTACTACACAAACATTTATTCTATTTGTTTTCTTTACTCAACACACTATTTCAGTGGTTCTTAGTTTATGGTCATTGGGTGATGGGGTGGGACAAAGAAAAAGGATGAGAATACAGTAAGTTTAAAGTGCACCAGGCTCCTGAATAAAGCATTTATAAGTCCAGCAAACTCATTGATCCTCGTCTTAGAGATAGGAGCAACATGCTTCCTTTCTGCAAGTGAATACAAACTTTAGATCTTGTAAAGGGGATGAAGTGACTGTATCTAGTTATAGCTATTTGCTACTGGCTCTCTAGAGTATTGTTTCAAAAGAGACAATTTATAACTCTAAAAGGCTATGTTAGTAGATGCTATAGAAAGTTTTTTGGCATGCAATCTGCATCTAATTTAGTACACATGTATGATAGAAATGATTGGAAACTAAGACTAGTGTTCCATTTTAAAGGTAAAGTAGACAGTGCACACAGGGAGAGATGATCAGTACCTAAAACAGGGTCTTGCCCCACACAAGTACACATGGATTATATTCCTGCCCTGGAATATTAATTATCTGATAAATAAGATAGGGTGTTCACACTGCTAAAACACTTTAATCCCCTCTCTGATACTACAAGAAACTCACTAAACTTTGGAACATAACGAATGAAATGGAGCAGGCGACAAGGTCATAGTACACCCATCTTATTTAAAAGGGCCAAAGTTTCGCCGAACAGATATTATCTGACACGGTACATCCTGTAAAACAGATGGCCAGGGAACATATATGCATTTGAAGGAATATTTACAGGGATGTCTAATATTTTTACTTACCCTCCATCTTCTACCAGTTTCTACAAGAAGAGAGATGGGTACGCTATTAAAGGAATGGGTGGTTTTCCAAGAAGAAATGTCAGTTTGTGCAGGGGATTGGAACACTGTCTTCAAACTGGTAGCTGGGCCTAAATCCTGAAAGGTTATCTATCTAGGAAAATACATTAAGAAATATCTAGATTTTACGGGACAAAGAGATATTCAAGAGTTCTTATCCCTACCGTCTAATGTATATGCTACTCACCCATATTTTTGTCGCTATGCAAGACAGATAAAGGTAAAAACCTTGAGTTACCTTGCAGGAATGCTGTTAGACCACTCTGCATTTACGTTAATACTTGATTGCTCAGCAGACAGAGGTCACTGGCATTTTAGCATGGAAGACAAGCATTTAAGGACAGGTTATTACTGGTAGTGAGTGAGAGTGAACACAGGCAGTAAACCACACTCTCAGTTAACCAGCACCCATGGGGATTGGTAGATGCCGGATAACTGTAGTTTCTGGTTGCTTGAGAAGTTACTATTAAAAGTAGGCCTGGCTAATACTTTACCCTACACTATTTTGTTTGGTTTGACTTGTTCTCTGGTTTGGGAGAGAGTGAATTTATTCCTATCTTCCTTTTTAAAACTCTAAACCTCTAAAAATGCAAGGTATGTTTCTACGGGGGGGGGGGGGGGTAAAGTGCAACACATGAAAATTGCACTGCATTTCTTCAATATTTTTTGTCAGTTGCTTGAGTTCTGGTTAACTGAGAGTTTACTGCATTAGGAAATGGGCAATTATGAAGGAGAATAAGGTTAAAAAGATGGCAATGTAATGCAGGGCAGAAAGGTACAAAATGGCTAAAAGAAGGGTAGATCAGTTGCAGACTTATCTACTGGAAGCTAAAAGGGACCAGACAGAAAAAAGTACAGGGTGTAGACATTAGGATGAAATCTATAGAGCGGGAAATACAGACTGCATTTGATTACAAAACATATCAGATGAAAAGGGCCTTAAAACTAAGGGATTTTGATAATTTCCCCATAAGCATAAAAATGTAGCCTTGAGAGTGAGGAATCAGAATGCGGGGGGTAGTCAGAATGCATTACAAATTGATTATACTGTGTATATTTTAAGAAATGATTGGGCCTAAACTCTGAACGGATGTTCATGGGTTTTTTTAGAAATAGTTGCTGGGAAATGCTATTCAGAAGTGAAGAGACATATGAGAGAACAGTTTTAGTGGCACACCAGGCTGTGATTTGTTTGATGTTTACTGTCATGCAAAGCTGACTAAATAGTTGAATCTAGCCAAGCTGGAAATGTGAGACTCTAGCCCACTGAAGGCAGGAGATTGAAGGCGCAACTTGGCCAGAAACTGAAACTTGTAAAACTGCTCCTTATGAAAAGTCTTTATTCTCAGTAATTTGTTGACACTTTTGCAAGCTTCTTTCGGAGAATGTGTAGTACCATCAGTAGGAACGAAGTTTGTAAAACTCAGTGCATAACAGGCAATGACACAGGAGCTGCAGACTCTCAAACTTGGCATTTTTTTTTCAGGTGTTTCCTTCTAAGTGAATGGAAGTCTAGTCTGACAACAAATGGTAGGGCTATTTATTCTCACAATCTGTGCATTATGGGGCAGATTTAGCTTTCCAAAGGAATCACAATGTCTGCCCCCATGAGGGCACACAAGAGTAAAAAAATAAGGATGAGTACTTATTTTGCTGCAGGCAGTTTTGAGAGGTGCAGTAAATCATGGCAAGATAAAAAATATATGTTTTTTACATTGTTTGCCTGTAGTGGTCCTTTAATGAGCTGCTTCCTGTAGCAAGGGTGTGTAGTTTGAATCTTTCCACCTTCATTTACCTACTGTGTGACACTAAGTCACTTTACCAGACAGTCCTCTGGAGCAAATGGGGAATTTGGGCTAGGCTCCTTAACGGTCTCCAGAACTGCATGCCTAGCAACCAGATACATGTTGCCACCATTTCCTTTTGCATAGCTGATCTACTTCTTGGAGTATTATGGCAATATCACCAGCACGCCAATGTTTAATGCATCACAGTCAATTTATCAAAGGGCAGCAGGCACTGTATTTGCAGATGATGCACAGAAATGCAAAGTCGTTTGTCAGCAGCAACTTCTGCATTAGTAATATTTCTCTTTAAAATTAAGATGACCATTTCTGCAGATATTGTGCATATTGACTTAGCATACGTTATCTGGTGGTTAAATTTCACATCTTCTCATAAATGCTCTTCTATTTAAACTATGCTGTACATGGTATATATATCTTAAAAGTATGAGGTTAGCGATCTTTATACAATTTCATGTAGTTCATGCAAGCAAAGGTACACATACTTTATTCCTTCATAGCAATAAGGGGTGTACAACAAAGTGGCTAAAATGGCTGATGGGGGTGGTACACTCTTTGGGGATGAAAGCAATGTATACTCTTTAATGAAAGCAATGTATACTCTTTTATCATCTGGTTATTTAAATGGCCTTTAATACAGTTTTGCAGAATTAGTGTGCACGTGTGTGCGAATGCAATTGGAATAATTTGGTGATTGTGTTTGTGTGAAACAAGTTTGAAATAGGTGATTTTGGCTATTATTAACAACTTTTATTGTATACAGACATCTGAGAAGGGCGTGATGTAGCTGTTATTGGGATCAGGAGATGTATGTGAATAAAAAAAAAGACTGACTCTGTTGAGCTATTAGAAAAAAAATCAGACTGCCTTTGTAGGACTAGTGTGCATTTGTGTAAAGCAGATTGGAACACTTTGCTGTGGCATTTATCACCACAATCAGGCATGTAATATGTACACAGCCAATAAAGTGTCCATAATTGTTGATTACAGATATTGGTGGATTATGAAGACAGCAGTTTGAGTGGCCTTTTATGGTTAAAATGTTCTGAAATTGGTACTCATTGTTCATAGGTTTGGTTTCACTGTTTGAGGAAAGTCTTCAAAGCTAAAAATTTTAAATGCACCCTAAAAATGTTGCCGTTTTAAAGAAGAAATACAATTTTAAACAATCAGGAAGGTGAATCAAAGAAAACATGCATTTATGCATGGTCATAAAAATACACGCAGGGGACCCATGGTTTAAAAACAACTTGGGGTCCAAGGTACATTTAATCCCCAACTGGACAGATGCATTATCAATGAATGTGAGTTTCAGGGGAAGAGACATTTACTGCTGCTCTAAGTCTGTTTTCAATCTGAAACTGATTTGTTTAGCAAATGGCCGTCCATGTTTGTCTGATAAAGTTTGAAAAAACATTTTTAAATTAAAATCCAAATCACTCTAATAATTGCAAATGCGAAGAAAAAAAATAGTATGCACACTGACAGGTTAGAACAGTGCTTATGGTAATGGGGGAGGGAGCCAAGTAATGGGACAATGGAATGGCTGTGTGTGTGTGTGTGGGGGGGGTTGGTCTATTACCTTGCCTAGGGCCCAATTTGACCATGATCAAGCTCTGCTCCCAACACAAAACAATGTAAAATATTGCAATAAGAAAGCCCCTCTGCACAATTCTATGTGGGGGTGATAAACTGATTATTTTCTCAGAAAATTTGCAAACATTAGTGAAAAGACATAAACCATTATTTCACAATCTTCATGCCAGCAAGCAAACAGTGAAATAGCATTGTGCAGTGAACTAATCCCTAGCTGCACTTGGAAAGACAAACATATGATATATCGAACCCATACCTCTCTAACAGGAACTGGGATAGCAACAGGTGATCTACTCCCCAGTCACAACATGACCGTTATGCAACTCCAGACTGTCCATTCAATCCTCAACCTAACAAGCAGATGCGCTGCTATCTACTCAATGAGTCAGTGGCAAATTCCATCAAGTCAAAGTCACTGCGCCTCACACAAACTCCTCACTCATGGAGCTATACTGCTTCTTTCTCACTGTGGTTTTTAAGCTTTGCAATAATTTCTTTTTTACTTTTTCACTCCATACCTATTCACTATCAAGCTTCCACCAGTCAGACTTCAACACTTTCATTCCCATGAACTGGACATCCACAGCATAGGGCAACAGCCATCCTGAACAGCCAACATCCAGACAGCAACATGGGTGATCAGTGCCCTCACAAGGCATTATAATAAAGTACATGAAGTGCAAGTCCTTACCAATCCCGAGTGGAGATCTGTAACCCATATAACTACGGGAGCCACTATGTTTCTCCATATCATACATCAGTACAGAAGGCTACTGCATATGCTGCTTGATGGCTAAAGGTCCACTCAAGGGCCATACTACTGTCACAATCCCTTTTCCAACAAACTGCAGCATTGGACAGTAACAGGCACACCCAACATCCCCTGGCGGCTCAAACAAATGCCCAAGCTGATAACTGAATCCAGGTCACCTGGACCATAGACATCACAGAGAAGATCCTGCAAGTATGGCAAGGGTGCACAACCAAAAATCAAAAATCGGTCAGCACGCCACATCAGCAGCTAAATACACTTGACTCCCATTTTATAAATATTTAAAAAAACATGTAGAGGCAGTCAATAAAAACAAGGCAAATCGTTTTTGGTCAAAACCCTTCTCAAGTGCCAAGCACAATGTCAAAGTGAGCTACACCACAAATATATACATACATCAACCCACTCCCAATTAGAAAAGACCAATCACAATAAATCATTAAGTCCTGGGGAAAATAAAGCACCCAACGGTATGATCCAACAACGTTCTTTTCTTATTTAATAGTTCAACCCTTTAAAACATACAATCAATAGCAATAAATCTAAAAGAAGCAGTAGTATGTTTATACAAAGCACTAGATATACGACAATTTCTAATGTCACTAAAGTGTTCAGAATACAAACTTAAATGGTCTAAAAGTCTGCCCTACATAAAAAGCAGAACAGATGCATTCAACTAAATACACCACCCATTCTGAAACAGCAATATTCATACAACTAATATCAGAGACTTGAGATGTATTGGGAGATGAAAAAGGTTTTATTTTCATAAAAATTTACAAGCTGAGCAACGTCCACAAAGATAGCTACCTACTAATTATGTCCCTTCAATAGAATATTGCACAGCTGGATCATAACGGAAAACTTTTTTTGAAATGATTCAAATAATTGCAAATGGTTATCCTTTCTACAAGAAAATGCACAATGTGTGGGTGTCAGCTGCACCAGCCTATTATTCGATAAAAGTACCCCCAATGTTTATTAATTAAATCACAAAAAGCTGTAAAATTACATCCAAAGCTAGTGATCATATGTAATGAAGCATCCCGCTTCTTCAGTTCCCCATATTTTAATAATATAGCTCTATCAATAGAGCTGGCAAAAGTCTGTCCATGAATATCATCAAATGTATAACCTCAATCCTGAAATCTTGCTACTCTTTATGCATTATGTACCAAATGGCCTGCAGTTTTAGGACTATATTCATTCTGGATGACAGATGGTGCAGTACTTTGGAAGCATGTATGGTAATCAGGATGTGGCTCCCCATCTACATAGCCAATAGCTGGACAACATCCATGACCATGGGAACAGCAGCAACTAGTCATGACACTCCAAAAGCCAACAGGGAAGAAGGATGTTCTGTAACTATGGGAAACGAAGTTGACAGCTTGGTGGAGCATGCAAGGGGTGGTAATCAGATGAGCATCATTAGCCATGACCATGAGACTGGTCACGACCAGAGATGGATCTACCATGGCCAGGAATAACAGTGATACAGTCTTCAGAACACTGTGTGCCATCTGTGTAAGCCTAGCTAGTGACCATCCACCACGCATCCTGACCTTTGCATGGTCATATGCCTCACTGATGCATTTACAGATGCCATATTGTCTACAAATGACTTGAATATGCATGTTATTAAAGTCCTCTTATGCCGGTCATCTAACTGGTCTACTGGTGGAGGTGGACTCCCCAACTTTGACAGTGTGCATTCTGTTGGTGAGCTAGCTGGATACTCATCTAGTGATGTATGGGTTAATCCCCAGTTTTTTAAATTTCTCCAACTCTTTTGGATTTCTACTACCAAGACGGGACTGGACCCCATTCCTAAATCAAAGTATGTTTAAAATTCATGAAATTAGTATTGTCTGAAACTTTTATGTCAGCCAGAATTGCTCTTAGCAGCACCCTAATGTGCCCAGTAATGACTCCTGCAGTTCATGCGGAGCTACATACATTGGTAAGATATCTAAATATGATTGTAGATTCTTTTTTTACAAGACCCATTGCTCCTACAACTATTGGAACTGTCCGAGTATCTTTCTTCCACACTGTTCTCATTTCTGCCTGCACAATACTTTATGACTCTCTGTATACAAGACACTTCAGTCACTGGGTGTAGCAATTTCAAAGATCAATGCTACTTTTGTTTTCTTTTCAAGGACCAATATATCTGGTTTTCTCATATCTATCTTTTGAACTGTTTGTAATGGGTGTTCCCATGTAATGTAGACTTCATCATTTTCTATGATGCTTTGTGGCTCAAGTTTCCAGTGTTTTTCAGCTGCTTCAGTATAATAATGTTTACACAATTACAAGAGCAACTGTCTTGCCACATTATTGTGCCTTTCAATATACAGTCCTTCTGCCATTAGTATAAAAACAGCCAGCAACAAGGTGTGCGACCGTTTCCAATGGTTTTACAAAACCTACATTTATCTGCTTCTCTCACAGGTTCAATGGAATTTGTAAACCAACTTGTACTTAAGCCCACTATCTTGGGCTGCCAATATTAACCTTTCATCTTTTGGTTCAAATTCATCTCTCCTTAACGATTCCTGTGTTCAATCCTGATCAACATGAGGTTCTTCCAGGAGGTTTCTATACTTGCAACTATATTTATGCATTTTCCACATTTCTTGCCCTCTCATCTGATCCTTCACCTTATACTCTTTTTTTTTTTTGTTTTTTGGTACATTGAGTTGCTGCCTGATTTTTATCTACTTCTCGTTTGATTTCCATTCTTGCTTAATGCCGATATGCTCCTGCTAGACTAAGTCATCTTGGATTTATTCTACTCGGGTTTCAAAACTTTTACTGTTTGGGTCTTGTGAGGTCAACAAATATGTATGCAGTCCCACGATTGCAGATCTATACATGTAATCAATTTAAAGGCGATCCATACCTCCTTCAGCATGGGGAATATATAATCTTGGTATGCCAATGATTTTTAAAAATCATCTGATGAGCATGAAGCATCCTTCTTGTTTTCCTGACTAATCTACCCAACACCTTTGGGGGAAATTAATCATTCCAAAACTAAGTTAGGACAGGAAGAACAAATCTGTTTATAGCTTGAATTTTGTTCCTAGATGTCAACACTGTTTCCAGGATTAATTTAAGTCTTCTAAAACATTTCTAAAGTTTTATTTGCATTTGTTCATGTTTTATTGTTGATCCTTCATCAATTCAGAAATATATTTATACACTCCCTTTATATCAAATTCTTGCCACAAACATGTTTTCGTGGTGCTGCAACTTCCTGCTTTAAAGGTTGCTTCTGCACATTTATCAAGACCGAATGACATTCTTATATCATCTAAAAAAAGTTTTGACTACTTGCATTTGTGCTTTCAGTTCCTCATCTGATGAGCTATACATTTTTGAGTCAACGACAAAGAGAAGATAAGAAGTCTTTACACGTTGTTGCTTTCTGGGAGCCAAATTATAGCCATGACCTAATCTGTTAAGCAGAGAGCTTAATGGGTTAAGGGCAAGGCAAAAGAGCAACGGGGACAGAGTCCCCCTGGAATACCCCCTTTGGATTGTAATCAATCAAGCCATGCCATACTAAGATTCTTCCCCTTTTTACAGTTCTCTACTATGACTAACAAATGACCTTTTGTTCCATATGACTGTTTTATAGCCCTTTTGTTCTATTGCCACAATTGAGTTTTCTTCTAAATGACAATATACTCTGTTGGCATCAGTTCCAGTGTATAGTTTACATGTCAACAGAAGGCAAGTTACTGGTCTATAATTTTTAGGGTAGCTTGCAGGTTCACTCTTGAGTAGGTGCATTGCTTTTCCTGTGGTTAGCCAGGCTGGTGTCTGTTTGGGGTGCGCATACAGATAGTTCTTACTCATGGCTAAATCTTCATGCAAAGATGCTAAATGCTAATACTTTTAACCAGACGTCAGGTTCTTCATTTGGGCATGGGGTTTTCCAGTTAGAGGCTTTTCTTAAGTTTGTTTCACACTCTCTGGCTGTTACTTCATCCCATTTCATACATATTCAAAATGTATCTATTTCTTCTTTTGTTGGTGGCCTTTTAATTAATTTTACCTTGTTTCACAATTCTCTAAAAATTTTTTTAGGTCATCAATAATTTGCTTATTTTGTACTTTTTCTTTATATTTATCTGTGTATCTTCTGAATTTTTCTGCCTGTGCTGATACTTTTAGTTTATTACTTGCGATAGTGCATGATAAATCCTGATCCGTTATAGTACTGTTTTTATTACATCTATCTTTGAGTATTTTTATTGATCTGTTCCCTCTTCTATATTTTTTCTTTCTAACAATGACATTTCTTGTCTTAATTGCTTCATAGTTTTCTCTATTCAATTCTTCAGTGATGGCATTCAATTTCACCCCTTCCTTTCCCTTACTTCCCTGTGTTCTTGTGATAGAGTTTTATCTGTTATTAATTTAGCTAGACAGTAATATATCCTGTTTACTTCTGTTATACCGCATCAGCATTGCCAGATTTGTAAAGTGACAGGTAGGGACAAATAAGGTCCTTCACGCTAAGTGAAGAGCAAAAAAGGGTCTTTAATGTGGAACATCAGGCAGTTCCGCATTCCGTTTTGCATTTTTTTGACTGGTCCTTATGCCAATAAAGAAGCCAATAAAATCGCACAGCGAATCCTCTTCAGTTCAGTGCGGAACATCAGTCAGTTCCCATTAAACAGAAGGGTTTTTATCAGCATTTTGAATGTTGAAAATGCCAAATTTAATTTAATCGAACTGAAATGTTCGAAATCTCAGAAGAGCGACTTGACGGAACATCGATTTCTCTCCCAGGGAAAGAAATTGGTGGGTCGTCATCGGAGTTTGCAATTTTATCCACTGTGGTGTGGTCTCAGAGTTGGTATATTTAAGTAGAGGGGGTGTAGGGGGCGAAGCCCCCCACTTCTGTCAGTGTTTAAAGTATTGAAAAATTTTTTTTTTTTTTTTTGCACGGAACACAGATTTCTTTCCCTGGGAAAGAAATTAAAGTTCTGTCAGTTTGCTCTTTTAACATTTTGAACATTTCAGTTCGATTAAATTGCATTCGGCATTTTCAGCATTCAATATGCTGATAT